>NC_090239.1:15949656-16232156 GCF_024489055.1 Chanodichthys erythropterus
TTTAGTCTTAGAAACTTTGTTTGAGTCTAACATGTGTAAGTTTGATAGTAGTGAACTACATGTTCAGACACTGACACCAAACACACATACACACACATACAAGTTTTCATGTTTTATGGGGACATTCCATAGACATGATTTTTATACTGTGCAAACTGTATATTCTATCCCCTAACCCTAAACCTACTTATACTTATATTCATTTGCTGTTTTGAAGCCCAAAATAAATGCATCCATCTATCGTAAATATAATTCACATGGCTCCAGGGGGTTAATAAAGGCCTTCTGGAGTGAAGTGATGGGTTTTGTAAGAAAAATATCCATATTTAAAACTTTATAAAGTAAAATAACTAGCTTCCGCCAGATTACAATACACATTCTGCACACAGTAAAATCCCCAGAGTTAAATCAACTCAGAGTACATATGGTCCCTCTCTAAATAGTGTTAAAGTAACACTAAAGCAGAGTTAAAGTTAATGAGATAATTAAGCAATTAATAAGGCTGTGACTGAAGTCAGTTGTAGTTCTTGTGTTTCTCTTTTCTTCAGTGATTCTGCTTGTTAACAGCAGGTGTTCATCACTAATGCACAATCATCACTTAATTCATTGCTTAATTATCTAATTAACTTTAACTCTGCTTCGGTTTTATTTTAAAGGTTCCATTTTTTGTGTTTTTTTGAAGCTTTGATTGTGTTTATAGCGTGCAATATAACATGTGTTCATGTTTTGCGTGTAAAAAAACAGTATTTTTCACATAATTTACTTATCTGTATACCGCTGTTTCCACTGTCATAAAAACGGGCTGATGTCTTCCTTGTTCTATGAAGTCCCTCCTTCATAAATACGTAACGAGAATGCCAGCGGTTCCCGTGTTGTGATTCAACAGCTCTGAGCGCACCGTGACTGGAAAGGTCACAGCTCTTATCATAAGGTGGAGATGCATGAGCTCAGTGTTATTGTAAACATGTCTTTAATTTTACCCAATCAATTTGAGCCGGAATCAGACCCGGTGATTGGACTGCGGGATGAAAATAACAGCGTTTCGACGACATGGCGACAAACACACTCTACAAACGCAACTCTTGTGTATTCCTGTGGGTGGAGGTTAGTCAAAAAGTTTTAGTGACGTCATTAAAGAAGGAAGTAAAGTGATGTAGTCCAAACTGGCCGTTCGATGTAGGTGACTTCTGTTAAATAAAATATCTCGCTTGGCATTGAACTTTCAGCTTTAAAATTTTACAGATTTTATTTATACTCTAACAACAACATTACACACTAACTAAAGTTTGAAACATGGGATCACGAAGAACGGGACCTTTAACACTATTTAGAGAGGGGCCATATGTACTCTGAGCAGAGTTGATTTTACTCTGGAGATTTTGCTGTGCACAAGTCAAGCTTAGACGCCTCTCACGATTTAAACAAATAGGGCTGGGCAACAAACTCAAGCTCCCCTTCTCTTGGAGGAGCCAGGATATTTATTAATATATCTCCGATTGTGTTTGTTTGAAAGAAGATGGTCATGTACACCTAGGATGGATTGAGGGAGAGTAAATCATGGGATAATTTTCATTTTTGGGTGAACTATCCTTTTAAAGTGGGCCATAGGACTCTTAAGTCCTATTCGGACGGAATTAGTTTTACATTGGGAGTTGGAGTAATTTTACCTCAGGACGTCTGTAATATTATTGGCCAATTCGCACGGGATAAGACATCTCAGTAAAACTCCCTGTCGTCATGTGGGTATACGTTGCTTCCTGATACCATGTGCGCAAACCCATATAATCTAAATATATATAAACTATAACAGTTAGGTCCGGTCAAAGGATTTATTAATTAAATTCTGGTTGGATTATGATGGTAATAGGCACGTTGCTAAATCTAAAATTACTGAAAAGTGCTTTCAATCTTCTTTTTGCTCTGAATGGTATGTGGAAAATACTTGGTTTGCCACAGACTTGTCCCACCACCTACAACCCAACTGAATGTTTCTTCAAGTGCTTCCATACTTGAAATATTTAATAATTTTGCTGTCAATCACTACACTGGTGTGGATACTGTACTTCAGAATCACAGATTCTACGTCTTGAAAGTATGACCACTATAAGCATTTTCACTGGAAAATATCATCTGAACAAGTAACATTTCTGCCACTTTTGTTCTGACCAACTGAGGAAAAAGCATTAGGCCTACAATAAATCACGCTGCTAATGATAATTAAATCTAACGATCGCTTAGCTCGGATCATGCCGAACCGTGCAAATTATTATTACTGTTATACATTCTTCTCAAACTGTTAATGTTAACATCAGCATTGCGTGACTATCCCTGCGTCTCAATCAGCTCCCTAGCTCCCTAGGTCGTGAATCAGTATATCATGTAAACGAATGTGGCCGATTCCCTGATCAATGCCCTGACTACTGAACTAGGGAGCTGATTGAGACGCATGCTATGTGTAATTAGTGTATATTAGCATTACCTGTAGATTTCAATTTCTGTTGCCAATCCACAGTCCAAAGTCTTTTACTTTTTGACTACGGGTGAATCTCCAGTTGTCACTGATTGTCAGCGTCAGATTGACGTTCAATTATTTCAGCTGCTGTGAGAACAGACTATAAATGATCTGCTACAAGCAGCATCCTCACATGATAAAACCGACTTGCCTGGACTCCTTTTTTCTGTTTACAGACGTGACGTAATGACGCAAGACAAACTGCTGCATGCTCGAATTTCCCGTGGAAATCCACCAGGTCACTCTTATTTTAAAACATTATTACAGGCTTACCGTTGTGAATCGGGCTAAGATAAGGAGATAGTTTTGAACACTGGCTGGTTATGTACTTGCTCAAAAAAATGATTTTGGATCATTTTTAACCAAAAAAAGTTACGGACTGCAGCTTTAAAAACTCATGTAACTACATGAAATTAATTTAACTTAGTTGTTTCTACTAAAAAAAAGAGTATTGTCAGCTTTAATGAATAAGTCTTTGTTCATTCAGCTTAACATTGCTGAGTTAATGTTAACATTGTAAATTAATGTTGAAATAACTAAGTGGATCCGTAGTTCCCAGCATGCTTCGCAAGGGACTGCATTAGGGATTAAAGTATTATTTTCAGAATGGGAAAGATGATGTTAGTTTATGTTTAATGTTCAGTTATGTTGAACATTTAGAGGAGTTTCTGTAATGTTTTGAATTTGTGGTTAACCATTATGCAGAAGAGTGGCGCCTGTGTTTAGGCTGTGAACGCTCATATACACATATAGGATGGAATACCTGCTCTCAATTAAATTGAGTTTGTTCAATTAGTTATTTTTTTGAGTGCATTTTAGAGGAAATAGTTAATTTAATAAGGAAAATTAAAGCTGCCATCCATAACTTTTTTTGGTTAAAAATTATCCAAAATCCATTTTTGAGCAAGTACATAACCAGTCAGTGTTCAAAACTATCTTATCTCGATTCACAACGGTAAGCTTGTAATAATGTTTTATAATAAGAGTGACCTGGTGGATTTCCGCGGGAAATTCAATCATTTTTTTTTATTTTTTTTTTTTTATTTATTGAACAGAGAAACACATTCCATACAGTTACAACAATACAGAAATTTCACATGCTAGGGGATATAGAAAAATTATAGGAATACATTAACCCTTTGATGCACAACATGGGTCAAAAATGACCCGGCTGAGTTTTTATTTTCTATATCTTTGCAAGAAATTATTTTAATCATTCAGTATTCTAGGTATTCCTCAATTAACTTGTTTTTGATCATCACAAATCCTCATTTAAATTTTTTCTTTCTTACTTTTTTAATAAAAATCATTTTTGTATCACTACCCTTCTAATGCGCAACATGGGTCAAAAATGACCCGTATTCATTTCCTATGTAATTTCAATCATGGTTGAGTGTTTCTTTGCTGAATCTTTAAAAGAAATGTATTTTATCATTCATTTATTCCAGGTATTCCTTAAATATCTTGTTTTTGATTGTAAAAAATCATTATGTTCATTTTTTCTTTCTTACTTTATAAACAAACACAGTTTTTGTCTGTCTACATCAATTTTACACACATGGGTCAAAAACGACCCGTATTCATTTCCTATGTAATTTCAGTCATGACTGAGTGTTTCTTCGCTGAATCTTTAAAAGAAATTTATTTTATCATTTATTTATTTCAGGTATTACTTAAATATCTTGTTTTTGATTTTCTACAAATAATTATGTTTATTTTTCTTTCTTACTTTATAAACAAACACAGTTTCTACATCAATTTTACACACATGGGTCAAAAATGACCAATATAGAAATCTTTAAGATTTGCAAATTTTTGCAAGTAGGAACATATTTACTGCAGACAACTGTTCATCTGCCACACATTTTACATCTTAACAAGGCTACTTTTGTATATTTGATGGATGTAAGTCTTATTATATTTAATATATTAGGCTATATATTTCATAATTTTTAATTTTTTGTCATAAATCAATGCAATTGGTCATCCTTGATGTCTGTCAGCGTTCCTGAAATGTAACAGTTTTGGACAAATACAACATGAGTCAAAAGTGACCCGAATTAGTTATTTTCTATATCGCATATATTACAATAAATTAATTTTATCATTCATTATTCCATCTATTACTCAATAACCAAATCCTTATTTTAATTTTTCCTTTCTTTTTGAATGAATTTTTTTGAATGTGTGTGTCATTACCTTTCTAAAGGCCAACGTATACTTCACTTTTTATGTGTACGTGAGGGTCAGCATACAGATTTTTGTAACTTTTTATAATTTCCGCCGGATTTCTGTAACTGTCTATGTGCAACCCTGCACATACACATTTAAATTGCGTTTGACTGTTCGCAAAGTACACTTTCAGCTTTTTTTACAGTGATGTCATCATCCACCTCAGTTCTGTTGAGGACCAGCCGCTAACACTATAGATAAAGAAAATCAAAAGCACTGTTGATCGATACACTTATTATATATTTTCACTGTTGGACAGAAACCTTGTTCAAAACTGTTACTTTTCAGGAACACTGATAGATGTAAAAGGTGACCAGTAGCATTGGTTTATGACAAAAAATACAAATTATGAAATATAATATACAGCCTATTATATGAAATATAATATGTCTTTCATCCATCAAATATACAAAAGCAGCCATGTTGAGACATGAAATGTGTGGCGGATGAACAGTTGTCTGCAGTAAATATGTTCCTTCTTGCGAAAATTTGCAAAGGTTTCTATATGGGTAATTTTTGACCCATGTGTGTAAAATTGATGTAGAAATACAAAACCTGTGTTTGTTTATGAAAAAAAGAAAGAAAAAATAAACACAATGATTTGTTAAAATCAAAAACAAGATATTTAAGGAATACCTGGAATAAATAAATGACAAAATACATTTCTTTCAAAGATTCAGCGAAGAAACACTTAGTCATGACTGAAATTACATAGGAAATGAATACGGGTCATTTTTGACCCATGTGTGTAAAATTGATGTAGAAACTGTGTTTGTTTATAAAGTAAGAAAGAAAAATAAACATAATTATTTGTAGAAAATCAAAAACAAGATATTTAAGTAATACCTGAAATAAATAAATGATAAAATAAATTTCTTTCAAAGATTCAGCGAAGAAACACTCAGTCATGACTGAAATTACATAGGAAATGAATACGGGTCATTTTTGACCCATGTGTGTAAAATTGATGTAGACAGACAAAAACTGTGTTTGTTTATAAAGTAAGAAAGAAAAAATGAACATAATGATTTTTGTCAATCAAAAACAAGATATTTAAGGAATAATAAATTAATGATAAAATACATTTCTTTCAAAGATTCAGCAAAGAAACACTCAACCATGATTGAAATTACATAGGAAATGAATACGGGTCATTTTTGACCCATGTTGCGCATTAGAAGGGGTTTTCATATCTTGTGCATCAAAGGGTTAAAAAGTGTACATGCTTGCAAAATTCTAATAGCTTTTTGTTTCTTTGAGGGTAATATAGATTCAATATAATATTTCACTTCATTTTTAAATGCTATAAAACATGTTTTTATATGGATATGAAATTTGGTCATTAAAATAAAAAAATAATAAAATAAGTGCAAGTCTGTTTACAATAATGCCTAAAAGAACATCTTTCCACTGTAAAATAAAATTTCCATCATCATCAAAAAAAAGAAGAAAAAAAAGTGGGCAGTGCCAAAATAAATGAACAGCTGTCTCTGGCTTCTGCTTGCAAAAGCTACAGCTTACATCTATATCAGGGTATATTTTGTGGAGAAGCTTAAAAGACACTTCTTTAACCTTGTTTGTTAAGAGATACCGGTTAGGCAGAAGCCAGACTTTTTTCCAATCAACATCACTCACAAATTGATTCCAATATGCCATTACATTTGTTTTTGACACAACATCCTTCTAGAAAAGAGCTCTTATTGATCTATTATTATTATTATTACAGGAGAAACATATTTTACCTACAGGGGAATGATTTGGTGAGAGGCATGGAAGTTGCTGATAATTAACTCTTTTTTGTTGTTTATACGACATGCATATTCTAGAAGAAACTGCACCCCTTTGGTGTTATGGGAATATTCTTTTTTTTTTTTTCTCATATGTATAAAGAAGACCCTCTGAGTTGAATAGATGATCTACTAAAACAATATTATCGTGAAACCAATTTTCGAAGAAAATTGATTTTGTTTATATAAAATGTCCTTATTATTCCAAATAATGTAATGGTGCAGTGAGAAGTTGTGTTTGAAAATCAGATTCCACGCAAGAAAAGCTTGACGATGAAATGCAGAAAGCTTCACTGGTATTTGGTTGATATCAAAGTTACAAACAAGAAAGAAATGTATGCCGCCCAGGCTAGATAAAATATGAAAGGGAATTACATTCCAAATAGAGGTTGGATATTTAACAAAATGTCCAATCTAGTTGACTTTAAATGTATTGTTTAGTTGAGGCCACCATTTTCATATAAGTTCATTAAAATAGTTTTCCTTATATAATGTATTCTATTTCTCCAAACAAAATTAAAGAGCATCTTATCAATCTCCTTTGATATTTTATTATCAACATGAAGAGCCATAGCTGTAGTTAGCCGAGATATTCTGCTTTAGAAATCAAAACTCTTCCTCTTAATGATAAATCCATTGAAAGCCATTGGTTTAACTTCTTTTTAGTGTTTTGAATCAGATTACGCAATGCTGATTTGAGAAGAAAGTATAACAGTAATAATAATTTGCATGGTTTGGCATGATCCGAGCTAAGCGATCGTTAGATTTAATCATCATTAGCAGCGTGATTTATTGTAGGCCTAATGCTTTTTTCCTCAGTTGGTCAGAACAAAAGCGGCAGACATGTTACTTACTTGTTCAGATGATATTTTCCAGTGAAAATCTTATATTGGTCATACTTTCAAGACGTAGAATCTGTGATTCTGAAGTACAGTATCCACCGGTGCGGTGACTGACAGCAACTATTAGATTCATCCGCACTGACGAGCTGTGTCGATGCACAACGCACGTACAGATAACTGTTCCGCATATGACTGCAATTGCAGATATCAAACACAGATGGCGACAAAGAGGAAAAATGTCGGACTGCAGCTTTGTCAATAAATGTGTTCACCTTGCTTAATAAACTTTTATAAATTTAACGTAACATTAAGTAAACTGCACATATAAATATTATGTAACAGCGACAAATTCAAATGATTTGAGTTTACTCAAAGAAATTTTGTTAGCTTTACTTTTTCTTAACTAAATTGTTATTTGTACAAAATACTCAATATAGTTGCATGGAACCACTCGACATTGCTTTAAGTAAATCCAACAATTGAAGATGGATCCATGAGCTCATTTGCTTATGCCAGATTATGACCCTATACAATCTAAACATCACAGCAGAAATCGAGACTCATTAGACCAAGCAACATATTTCCAATCTTCAATTGTCTAGTTATGTTGAGTCTGTGCAAATTATTGCCTCAGTTTCCTGTTGTTAGCTGACAGGACTCAGGAGTGGCAGTGGTGTGGTCTTCTGCTGCTGTAGCCCATCTGCTTCAAGGTTCGACGTGTTGTGTGTTCAGAGATGCTCTTCTGCAGACCTCGGCTGTAATGAGTGATTATTTGTTGCCTTTCTATCAGCTCGAACCAGTCTGGCCATTCTCCTCTGACCTCTGGCATCAACAAGCCCACAGAACTGCCACTCACTGGATATTTTCTCTTTTTCGAACCATTCTTTGTAAACCCTAAAGATGGTTGTGAGTGAAAATCCCCGTATATATCAGCAGTTTCTGAAATACACAGACCAGCCTGTCTGCCACCAACAACCATGCCATATTCAAAGTCACTTAAATCACCTTTCTTCCCCATTCTGATGCTTGATTTGAGCTTCAGCAGATTGTATTGACCATGCCTAAATGCATTCAGTTGGTGCCATGTGATTTTGCTAATGAGATATATGCGTCAACGAGCAGTTGAACAGGTGTAATTTTTGATATCTACTCACAAAATGCTCATATATATGATCATAGTAAATGATGTGTTAAATCGTTTTCATTTTCAAAACACATTTCTACTACATTTATGCTATTTTTCTGTTAGTTCAAATATATTTTTCACACCTTGGCTGGCATTGAAAAAAAAAAGAACCCTGTTCAATTGGAAAAAAAAAAGTCAATGTTGATTTTTAATTGCTGTGCACCGCTGCTGTGTGTGTGCTTGTGTTAAAAAGTGCTGTGAGAAACATTATTGGAATACAGCCATGCCAGAGAGCTTTATAAAACAGTTTGAATAGCTGGATAACCTTGAGGAGTAGTTAGTAGGGGGAGGGTGGTTTTACTCAATCTTATTTTTAAAATTCTGTTTTTTTTTTTTTTGGCCTGAACACAGAATTCAGCTGTAGTGACTTCAAGAAAAACATAATATAAATTAATGTTGGATTTTTTTGAATGTGGTTCCCTTTGAGCACCAGTTAAATAATGACTATGAAATTTTAATTTAATAAGTAATTCCCACAATACAGCTGAAGCTTTAGATGCTTTTGAACGCACATAGTTTTGTAATGCCGCAATAATTAGAAACGATAGCGAAGCAAAGTGAATATTTAGGTCAATTCCTGTTTCAATACTACAGAGTCCCAAAAGCGAGAGTGAGGGAACGAGGGAAATGAGTCTGTGTCGCTGCATCTGTTTGAAATACGTAATTAAGCCCTCTCAGCAACATTCTTATTTTACCTTGATGATAAGAATGGTGAAGGTGCTAAAAATAGCTGGGTGGGTTAGGCAATCAGAAGACTGTTCCTGTCTTATCAAGCCCAGGTGAAACACAACAGAGTGCACAGGAAAAATCTGAGCTACTGTAATAAGAAATGAAGATAAGAAAAAAAAAAAAGAATGTAACACACAGATGAATAGCTTTGCATGCAGTGCAATTAAACTATTTAAAGGGTTAGTTCACCCAAAAATGAAATTTCTGTCATTAATTACTCACCCTCATGTCTTTCCACATCCGTAAGACCTTCGTTCATCTTCGGAACACAAATTAAGATATTTTTCATAAAATCCGAGGCCTGCATAGCAAGACAGTTAACACTTTCAATGCCCAGAATGCTACTAAAGACATATTTTAAAAAAGGTTCATTTGACTACAGTGGTTTAACGTTAATGTTATGAAGCGACGAGAAGACTTTTTGTGCACCAAAAAACAAAATAACGACTTGATTCAATGATATCTAGTTATGGGCGATTTTAAAACACTACTTCATGAAGCTTCGAAGCTTTACAAATCTTTTGTTTCAAATCAGTGGTTCGGAGCGTGTCTCAAACTGCCAAAGTCACGTGATTTCAGTAAATGAGGCTTCGTTACGTCATAAGCGTTTCGAATCGAATGGTTCACCACTGGGGGGCGTGACTTTGGCAGTTTGATATGCACTCCGAACCACTGATTCAAAAAGACTAAATAATAATAATAATAATAACTATTTAATTTCAGTAGAAAAACCTAAAAATCCTTAAGCCAAGAGGAATTTACTCAGACTGCATATTAATCTTATAAAAAGGTTTAATTATAAAATATTATAAAAAAGTATAAAAATTTTATTAATTATATTATTTTACATTGAATAGAAGTATGATATATTAATTGTATATGCAATATAAAATACAAAATATTATATTAATTAAAAATGATTGAAGTTTATGATTAATAAAATGATATTAAAAATGGTGTACAAATGAAATTTATTTCAAGACATTTTCTCTACATTTTTTTATTTATCTTACACAACTTCTCAAGTAAATTAGATATGTGTACTGGAAAACACTGAAAAGACAAAACACTGATTAATAATAATAATAATGAAGTATAAGACATGCTAAACTTTGCATATCATGCAGATTGAATTTGACATCGTTTGTTTTGTATTGTCATTAACACAACACGTCAGCAGGGGGCAGGAGAGAACCATAAAAGAGACTAACCAGGCCTAACCATCAACCTCCTGTGTAGTGGCTAATGGCAATGCTGTTCTAACCTATTGCTGTCGACCCACATTAGTGCAACTGTTCATGGTTGCTTACGATCCAAAACCTTTTATAATATGTTTTGATTAGCGTAAGTAAGGTTTCTTATTGATGTTTTCCTGACCATTTAACTAAATATATGTTTTGTGTGTATATTTATGAAATGGAATCATCTTTCAGCATGTGCCCTCACAGACAGTCACCTCTAGATGTTGTATTTAGCTTTGAGCCAGCTGCAGCTGTGATCTGGATGTTCATAGCCTGATGCCTATCTGCCTGGAGCCTTGTGCTATCTGCCTACACACAGCGTAGGCTACGGCATTCTGCATTCCTAGTGATGTGCTCCCTTGTTGATGAGATCTTCAATTTTGTTCTTGCTTCCGTGGATACTGTAGCCCCAAAAGATGTAGCATCTGATAATGGAGTTGAAAATAATATACATATTTCTGCAAAAAAAACAACCAAACAACATCTGCTCGGAACAACACTGTAAAAGATAAATGTAAATTCTAATACATAGTACAACAAAACAAGAGTTATTTAATTCATGAGCACACATATACATCCTCTGAGCTCACCCGGACCTTTCTGCGGTTTAAGGAAGAAAAACCTTGCAGATCTCATTCTGTTTTCAAGACCATCAGCAGAGACATATTGTGGCTTTCTGTGGAGACATGATAAGATACGCTCTGACAGCTACCTGATTCTCTTCACACTCTTTCATTGGCAGGAGCAAAAAAGCGCCAAAGGCTCAGGTGTACGGGGGCTTTGGGATAATGAAGGATTTTATAACTTTTTCCCCCTCAAGCATGTCTGAACATAGTGGATCTTGTCCAAAAAGCAGCATGGTAATGTACTGCTGTATCTGTTGGCTTTTCAATTTTAAGGAGGTATCTGTTAATAAAGGTACACTGCAGAGTCTTCTGTATTTTTAATTCATATAATGTTACATGACATTGTAAATATGTGAAATTAGCTCAATAACACATCTTTTTCAAGTTGGCATGAAACAGATAGTTTTTCTTTCCTACTGTGACCAATATATCCAAGTGAGATACAAGAAAAAAAAAAAAACGGGATGTGATTTTGCCCATTAGTAATTGATTGGATGGCTGGATCGTTGTTGTTTGCTATTGCTGTGATTTCATGTGATTGACAGGTTGTCCTGCCCTCGCCAAAGAATTTTAAAAAAAGTAAATATGTGCATGGATAAATCATTTGAAATAATTACTGCAATATTTCATTTAAAAAAACTGGTCTCATGGAAATGTATCTGTGGGAACATTTTTGCAAAACATAAAATACGTAACAATACGTACATATCACTGCAGTTTCCAACAGAAATGAACACTAGAGGCAGTAAAACAGCAAGCACTTTTAAGTTGCTCGGTAGCTCAGCTGTTATTTAATTTTTACTTGGCATTCGGAAGCCTTGGTATGAATCCCATGAAACATGAAGAGCTCAAAAATGAGAGATCAAAACAAGTGGCATGGCATGATTAGGTTATGCTTTTTATATCATTTTTTATGTCACTTTTTATTTGCTTTTGTTAACACTATTGGGTAGGTTTAAAGGTGCCCTAGAATCAAAAATTTAATTTACCTTGGCATAGTTGAATAACAAGAGTTCAGTACATGGAAATGACATACAGTGAGTCTCAAACTCCATTGTTTCCTACTTCTTATGTAAATCTCATTTGTTTAAAAGACCTCCGAAAAACAGGCAAATCTCAACATAATCATTAAAGATCATTGATCATTAAAGCTGCAGTCCGGGATTTTTCCTCTTTGTCGCCATCTCTTGTTTGAAATCTGCAATTGCAGTCATATGCGGAACAGTTATCTGTATTTTATTTTTTTTTATTTTTATTTATTTATTTTTTTAAAAGAGGACAATGCACATTAATTAACACAAGAAACAAGTCTCTTATGTATGTGCGTTGTGCATCGACACAGCTCGTCAGCGCGGATGAATCTAATGCTTGCTATCAGTCACCGCTCCGGTGGATACTGTACTTCAGAATCACAGATTCTACGTCTTGAAAGTATGACCAATATAAGAATTTTCACTGTAAAATATCATCTGAACAAGTAAGTAACATGTCTGCCGCTTTTGTTCTGACCAACTGAGGAAAAAAGCATTAGGCCTACAATAAATCACGCTGCTAATGATGATTAAATCTAACGATCGCTTAGCTCGGATCACGCCAAACCGTGCAAATTATTATTACTGTTATACTTTGCTCTCAGATTGTTAATGTTAACAACATCATGACTATATTAGTGTTACCTGCAGATTTTAATTTCTGTAGCCACTCCACAGTCCAAAGTCATTTGCTTTTGACTATGGGTGAATCTCCAGTTGTTACTGATGATTGTCATTTGGACCTTTCTGGATTACAATCCGCCATCAAAATGATAAGTTTAATTATTTCAGCTGCTGTGAGAAAAGGCTATAAATGATCTGCTACAAGCAGCATCCTCATGTGATAAAACTGACTAGCCTGGACTGGACTTCTTTTTTTCTGTTTATGGACGTGACGTAATGACGCACAGACGAACTGCTGCATGCTCAAATTTCCCGCGGAAATCCACCATGTCGCTCTTATTATAAAACATTATTACAAGCTTACCGTTGTGAATCAAGCTAGGATAATGAGATCGTTTTGAACACTGGCTGGTTATGTACTTGCTCAAAAATTGATTTTGGATCATTTTTAACCAAAAAAAAGTTGCGGATTGCAGCTTTAATATGTACGCCCCCAATATTTGCATATGCCAGCCCATGTTCAAGGCATTACACAAGGGCAGCCAGTATTAACGTCAGGATCTGTGCACAGCTTGTCACGGTGCACACAAGAACAAGATGGTAAGATCCAAGTGCAGCGATGTTTATTACAGGAAACTCCAAGCATGTAATCCAGAGCACAGGCAAAGGTTAAACTCCACAAAAACAGTCCAATACAGAAAGCCAGAGAAAACAAAAGTGCACGTAACAAAATACAACAAACCACAAACAAAGGCAGAAACAACAGAGACTAAATAGGCAGACACTAATGAAGAAACACAAAACAGCTGAGTGCAATGAATGGGATAATGAGTCCAGGGGTGAGTATGGGAATTGTAGTCCAAGGGGTGAAAACAAGAGTCCAGGATGGAGTGCCCTCTAGTGGCTGACTAGGGCACTCTCACTAGTGATCGTGACATTACCCCTCCTCAAAGGAGCGGCTACCAGACGCTCCACCAGAAAACAAAAAAGAAAAACACAAAAACTCAGGAGGGAGGTGGACAGGAGGAGGATCAGGGGGAGGGATGGTGGGCCAGGACCAGAGCCCCCAACCGAAGGCCAGGGGGGAGCCGGTGGAACGGACCACGGGGGCTCTAAGAGGGTCGGGGTCCTGGCTGAATGCCAGGGCGGCACTGGAGGAACTGACCAGGCGGGTTCCCTGGGGTCTGGAGTCCTGGCTGGTTGCCAGGGCGGCACTGGAGGAACTAACCAGGCGGGTTCCAGCGGTTCCAACGGCCTGGGCAGTGGCGGCAGGGCAGAAAGCCTGGGCGGCGGCGGCAGGACAGAAGGCTTGGATGATGGCGGCAGGACAGAAGATCTGGGTGGTGGCGGCAGGGCTGAAGGCTTGGACGGCGGCAGGGCAGTAGGCTTGGACGGCGGCAGGGCAGTAGGCTTGGACGGCGGCGACAGAGCTGGCCAAGGGTGCTTCGTGGCCGTATCAGGGAGAACGAGCAGCTCGGTGACGGCCTCCGTGGCCGTATCAGGGAGAGCGGCCAGCTCGGTGACGACCTCCGTGGCCGTATCAGGGAGAGCGGACAGCTCGGTGGCGGCCTCCGTGGCCGTATCAGGGAGAGCGGACAGCTCGGTGACGGCCTCCGTGGCCGTATCAGGGAAAGCGGACAGCTCGGTGACGGCCTCCGTGGCCGTATCAAGGGGAGCGGACAGCTCGGTAACGGCCTCCGTGGCCGTATCAGGGAGAGCGGAGGACTCAGGGACGGCAGCGTGCTCAGGCTGGGGCTGCTCTGGGACGGCAGCGTGCTCAGGCTGGGGCTGCTCTGGGACGGCAGCGTGCTCAGGCTGGGGCTGCTCTGGGACGGCAGCGTGCTCAGGCTGGGGCTGCTCTGGGACGGCAGCGTGCTCAGGCTGGGGCTGCTCTGGGACGGCAGCGTGCTCAGGCTGGGGCTGCTCTGGGACGGCAGCGTGCTCAGGCTGGGGCTGCTCTGGGACGGCAGCGTGCTCAGGCTGGGGCTGCTCTGGGACGGCAGCGTGCTCAGGCTGGGGCTGCTCTGGGACGGCAGCGTGCTCAGGCTGGGGCTGCTCTGGGACGGCAGCGTGCTCAGGCTGGGGCTGCTCTGGGACGGCAGCGTGCTCAGGCTGGGGCTGCTCTGGGACGGCAGCGTGCTCAGGCTGGGGCTGCTCTGGGACGGCAGCGTGCTCAGGCTGGGGCTGCTCTGGGACGGCAGCGTGCTCAGGCTGGGGCTGCTCTGGGACGGCAGCGTGCTCAGGCTGGGGCTGCTCTGGGACGGCAGCGTGCTCAGGCTGGGGCTGCTCTGGGACGGCAGCGTGCTCAGGCTGGGGCTGCTCTGGGACGGCAGCGTGCTCAGGCTGGGGCTGCTCTGGGACGGCAGCGTGCTCAGGCTGGGGCTGCTCTGGGACGGCAGCGTGCTCAGGCTGGGGCTGCTCTGGGACGGCAGCGTGCTCAGGCTGGGGCTGCTCTGGGACGGCAGCGTGCTCAGGCTGGGGCTGCTCTGGGACGGCAGCGTGCTCAGGCTGGGGCTGCTCTGGGACGGCAGCGTGCTCAGGCTGGGGCTGCTCTGGGACGGCAGCGTGCTCAGGCTGGGGCTGCTCTGGGACGGCAGCGTGCTCAGGCTGGGGCTGCTCTGGGACGGCAGCGTGCTCAGGCTGGGGCTGCTCTGGGACGGCAGCGTGCTCAGGCTGGGGCTGCTCTGGGACGGCAGCGTGCTCAGGCTGGGGCTGCTCTGGGACGGCAGCGTGCTCAGGCTGGGGCTGCACTGGGACGGCAGCGTGCTCAGGCTGGGGCTGTTCTGAGAGCATCCTCCAGGCACGCAAGACCGCCAAAACATAGAACGTGAGGACAGCCCTCTTGGCCATCACCGGACTGATAGGGAGAGCATGCCGTGCTGGAGCAGGCTCTGTAGTAGACTCACTGGCTGGAGCGGACTCACTGGCTGGAGCGGACTCACTGGCTGGAGCGGACCCACTGGCTGGAGCGGGCTCTGTAGTAGACCCACTGGCTGGAGCAGACCCACTGGCTGGAGCAGACTCACTGGCTGGAGCGAACTCACTGACTGGAGCAGGCTCTGAAGTGGACTCACTAACTGAAGCGGGCTCTGGAGCGGATTCACTGACTAGAGTGGACTCACTGACTGGAGCGGGCTCTGGAGTGGACTCACTGACTGGAACGGGCTCTGGAGTGGACTCACTGACTGGAGCGGGCTCTGGAGTGGACTCACTGACTGGAGCGGGCTCTGGAGTGGACTCACTGACTGGAGCGGGCTCACTGACTGGAACGGGCTCTGGAGTGGACTCACTGACTGGAGCGGGCTCTGGAGTGGACTTACTGACTAGAGTGGACTCACTGACTGGAACGGGCTCTGGAGTGGACTCACTGACTGGAGCGGGCTCTGGAGTGGACTCACTGACTGGAGCGGGCTCTGGAGTGGACTCAGTGACTGGAGTGGACTTACTGACTGGAACGGGCTCTGGAGTGGACTCACTGACTGGAACGGGCTCTGGAGTGGACTCACTGACTGGAACGGGCTCTGGAGTGGACTCACTGACTGGAGCGGGCTCTGGAGTGGACTCACTGACTGGAGCGGGCTCTGGAGTGGACTCACTGACTGGAGTGGACTCACTGACTGGAGTGGACTCACTGACTGGAGTGGACTCACTGACTGGAGTGGACTCACTGACTGGAGTGGACTCACTGACTGGAGTGGACTCACTGACTGGAGTGGACTCACTGACTGGAGTGGACTCACTGACTGGAGTGGACTCACTGACTGGAGCGGGCTCTGGGAAAGCCTCCAGACCTTGAGGGATGACTATAGCCTTCCTCCTCCTCCTCCTTTTACGAGTGTGAAGTGGAGACTCAGTGCCAACCTCCTCTGAGGCCTCAGGAGCGGATTCACGGGCTGGGACGCACTCATGGGCTGGAGCAGGCCTTGAAAAGGACACACGGGCTGGAGCGGACTTACGGACTGGAGTGGAGTCACAGGCTGGAGCGGGCTCTGGAGTGGACACCCGGGCTGGAGTGGCCTCACGGGCTGGAGCGGGTGCTGGAGGTAGTCGAATCGGCCCATTCCCACGCAGATGCAGGTAATTGGAGAAATTCCAAAAGTTTAACCCCTTTACCAGCTCCATCTCCCACTGCGGCAGAGGTTTATCCAGACATCCATTGAATATGTCCTTAAGGACCACATCGGGGAGACCATACCCCTCCGCCCGCGACCAGAACTTCTGGACGAATGCCCGCACTCCCATTCTCCTCTGACGAAGAGTCGACAACAGGGCCTGAGCCTCCTCAGCCCCCACTGATGACCGGAGTCTCCTGCTGCTGGATCCTTGCATAGCGGTGGTTTGTTCTGTCACGGTGCACACAAGAACAAGATGGTAAGATCCAAGTGCAGCGATGTTTATTACAGGAAACTCCAAGCATGTAATCCAGATCACAGGCAAAGGTTAAACTCCACAAAAACAGTCCAATACAGAAAGCCAGAGAAAACAAAAGTGCACGTAACAAAATACAACAAACCACAAACAAAGGCAGAAACAACAGAGACTAAATAGGCAGACACTAATGAAGAAACACAAAACAGCTGAGTGCAATGAATGGGATAATGAGTCCAGGGGTGAGTATGGGAATTGTAGTCCAAGGGGTGAAAACAAGAGTCCAGGATGGAGTGCCCTCTAGTGGCTGACTAGGGCACTCTCACTAGTGATCGTGACACAGCTGAATCATCACACTAGGTAAGCAAGCAAGAACAATAGTGAAAAATGGCAGATGGAGCAATAATAACTGACATGATCCATGATATCATGATATTTTTAGTGATATTTGTGAATTGTCTTTATAAATGTTCGTTAGCATGTTGCTAATATACTGTTAAATGTGGTTAAAATTACCATTGTTTCTTACTGTATTCATGGAGACGAGAGCCGTCTCTATTTTCATTTTTAAACATTTGCAGTCTGTATAATTCATAAACACAACTTCATTCTTTATAAATCTCTCCAACAGTTGGTAATGTTAGCTTTAGCCACGCAGCACAGCCTCAAACTCATTCAGAATCAAATGTAAACATCCAAATAAATACTATATTCACATGATCCGATGCATGCATGAAGTATGTATGATGAACATCTTGTAAAGATCCACTTGAAGGTTATATTAGCTGTGTAAACTTTGTAAATGCACTGTATTATCGTCGAGAGCTCGGGGGGCAGGGAGTGCAAGATTTAAAGGGGCCACGCGCAGTACCACCCAAATTAGAAAACATTATTACAAGCTTACTATTATGAATTGGGCTAAAGGCGAAGAACGAACTGATGTGATGTTATTTCGAACAAAATCAGGCCAAAACAAAGTTCGTTTAGTGTTCTTTTTGGAAGTTCGAAACGGCTTGCCAAAGCGAACTTTCAGGAAAAGTTTGCTCCAGCTGCAAAACACCTTTGTACTACCATTGGTCCGTGATGATAAGGTAATAGGAGGTGTGCGCTGAGGCTCCGCCTTCACTTGCGTGGGACGCGTCTTTGACTCATTTCGTGTGTTTGAGTTCGTCGAGGTAAGATCTCTGCGGGTGTAAACATGAACACACTGAATAGCCGCTTTATAGTACAAAATGAAGTTGTGCTTGTAAAAAAAATGAGCAGCTAACACTGTTTTTCATGTTTGATACTGTAAAGCGGCTTGATTTTAAGAAATCTATTAGATAAAGTGCTATATGAAGACGTGTCGTGACTGGAGTGCTACTTTGCAGAGCTTGTCCTAACATTCCCATGCTGTTATGATCAGACGCATTTCTTATGCTTTCTATAATAAATACTTGCTGTTTTCTAATTTTTGTTGTGTTTATTTTGTTACTGAGAAGAAAGTGCACGGCACATATTTACATATTCATCCAAGCGTCGCTCTCAGCAGTGTGGGCGGCGCCAGATGTTCGTTTACAGTATATCGCTGGTCACGCATTTCGAACTTCATTTTACCCCTAAACGAAGAACAAAAAAGAACTTTGTTTGAAGTATACTGGGGCTTTAAGGTAAGGAGATGGCTGGCTGGTTATGTACTTGCTCAAAAAATTATTTTGGATCATTTTTAACCAAAAAAAGTTATGGACTGCAGCTTTAAATTGTCACTTTTGATTTCATGGTGACTTTAAAGTGAAAATAATGACTATGATGTCACCCAGACTGTGAGTCACTGAAAACACAAGGTTGCTTTTCTTAATATCTAAAAACGTCATACTATAACAGGTGGATGCTGTTGTGTGTATTGGCATATGCTGGCAGTGAAGAAGCAGGAAAATTGGATCCATGGAGGAAAACTTTCTAACAATGGTTGTTTCGGCAGTTGTTGACATCAGCAGATGACATGCTGCAAAACATGTTATGTCTTGGACTGGTGAAGTCAAATAAAGCCAGTTCTTTTTTCCTTGGGTCTATTATTGTATTATGAAAGGAGGGAGCGGTAAATTCTTATGAGCGACATACTCCTTCACGCTCTGGCAGTCCTCTCTTTCTCTGTCCCTCTTTTTCCTCTCTCTCCCACCTCACCTCAATCAAACCCATCAACCTCATTAACATTCCACATCCAGGAGCAAACCAAGCGTTCAGCTTTGAGAAGAGAGGACAAAGTAGCATGCTCTCCTGAGGAAAACACATTGACATTTTGTCAAGTCAGAGTGTCTGTGCAGCTCTCTTCCATTGAACTGGGTTCATTTTAAAATGATGCCGTAAGGAAGATTTCCCCCTGTTATACTCCCACTATTTCTTCTCTTGAATAGTTTTTAAGATTCCTCATATTCTCAGTTCTTGTGAGATATAGCGTAAGCAGGGCACTGTAGGCCATTTTATTCTACATGTTAGATCTCTGTCCCACTTTATATTAAGTGTCTCCAATGTACTAATTGAAACAAACAAACAAAAGGTGCAATACTTATTGTGCTCATGTTGAGTTGGTTAGGAGAGATTTGGTGGTATGGTAAGGTTTAAGGGTTGGTTATGTGGTAAGGGAAGGATCAACATTGTAATTATAGATGTAATTACAGAAATTAGTTACAGCTGTAATTACATGCAGGTTTTTAAATATAAGTACAATGTAAAAACATGTATTTACACAATAAGTGCATTGTATCAAATAATTATATTAAATGTTACTACATAGTTAAAGACACTTAATATAAAGTGAGTCCAATAGCTACCTACCCTCACAGTGTAACTGTAGATTGATATTAACTATAAATATAATAAACAATTAAACAGGTTTAAATAAACTAGTCAATGCCAGCTTGAGTGAATTCTATACATACAGTGGGGTACGGAAAGTCTTCAGTATTCAGTATTCATATTTTTTTTCCTCATTAATGTACACACAGCACCCCATATTGACAGAAAAACACAGAATTGTTGACATTTTTGCAGATTTATTAAAAAAGAAAAACTGAAATATCACATGGTCCTAAGTATTCAGACCCTTTGCTCAGTATTTAGTAGAAGTACATCATCAAAAATGTTATCTAATACAGCCATGAGTCTTTTTGGGAAAGATGCAACAAGTTTTTCACACGTGGATTTGGGGATCCTCTGCCATTCCTCCTTGCAGATCCTCTCCAGTTCTGTCAGGTTGGATGGTAAACATTGGAGGACAGCCATTTTTAGGTCTCTCCAGAGATGCTCAATTGGGTTTAAGTCAGGGCTCTGGCTGGGCCATTCAAGAACAGTCACAGAGTTGTTGTGAAGCCACTCCTTTGTTATTTTAGCTGTGTGCTTAGGGTCATTGTCTTGTTGGAAGGTAAACCTTCGGCCCAGTCTGAGGTCCTGAGCACTCTGGAGAAGGTTTTCATCCAGGATATCCCTGTACTTGGCCGCATTCATCTTTCCCTCGATTGCAACCAGTCATCCTGTCCCTGCAGCTGAAAAACACCCCCACAGCATGATGCTGCCACCACCATGCTTCACTGTTGGGACTGTATTGGACAGGTGATGAGCAGTGCCTGGTTTTCTCCACACATACCGCTTAGAATTAAGGCCAAAAAGAATCTTATTTCTCACCATCTTGGAGTCCTTCAGGTGTTTTTTAGCAAACTCCATGCCGGCTTTCATGTATCTTGCACTGAGGAGAGGCTTCCGTCGGGCCACTCTGCCATAAAGCCCCGACTGGTGGAGGGCTGCAGTGATGGTTGACTTTCTACAACTTTCTCCCATCTCTGGAGCTCAGCCACAGTGATATTTGGGTTCTTCTTTACCTCTCTCACCAAGGCTCTTCTCCCCCGATAGCTCAGTTTGGCCAGACGGCCAGATCTAGGAAGGGTTCTGGTCATCCCAAACGTCTTCCATTTAAGGACACTGTGCTCTTAGGAACCTTAAGTGCAGCAGAAATTTTTTTGTAACCTTGGCCAGATCTGTGCCTTGCCACAATTCTGTCTCTGAGCTCTTCAGGCAGTTCCTTTGACCTCATGATTCTCATTTGCTCTGACATGCACTGTGAGCTGTAAGGTCTTATCTAGACCTTACAGCTATATAGTGTGTGGCTTTCCTAATCAAGTCCAATCAGTATAATCAAACACAGCTGGACTCAAATGAAGGTGTAGAACCATCTCAAGGATGATCAGAAGAAATGGACAGCACTAAATATATGAGTTAAATATATGAGTGTCACAGCAAAGGGTCTGAATACTTAGGACCATGTGATATTTCAGTTTTTCTTTTTTAATAAATTTGCAAAAATGTCAACAATTCTGTGTTTTTCTGTCAATATGGGGTGCTGTGTGTACATTAATGAGGAAAAAAATGAACTTAAATGATTTTTAGCAAATGGCTGCAATATAACATAGAGTAAAAAATTTAAGGGGGTCTGAATACTTTCCGTACCCACTGTATATACCAAATATTACAATTCTGAAATCCATGTACGTTCAATTAAAAATTGTATATATAATATAATATAATATAATATAATATAATATAATATAATATAATATAATATAATATAATATAATATAATATAATATAATAAATTTGTAATATTTGTATATAAATTATACATATAATGTGTAGTGTTTTTATTATTAAATGGTTAAATGTTTTTAATTATTACTTTTTTAATTTAAAATTTCACAAAAATGTTTATAATATAAATTGCAATATTTAGTTTGAATGTTAAAAATACAAATATTATACATGTTATATTTGTAAAATAAATGTACTAAATGGTCCCAGATGCTTGGACCCCAATGTATATAGATATTAATTATATATTTATTAGGTAATATTATTGTTATTTACATAGAATTCATCAGCATCAGCCATAGCTCTGCATCGTTTGAGTTATGTATTAGTGACATGACAACAGCTTTATGAATTCAGCAGAGGCTTTAAGAATCCAAGTCATGGCTGAATGTTTCTGCCATGTCCTTCATTTCATTACACAAGTCCTTCATAGTCATTACCTCTGCCTGAAGGAGGCTTGTGTTACTCTTTGACTGCACTCCAAATAATCCTGTTTGATCAGAGAATAACTTTTCGGTGTCATTTAATGAATACTAACTGGGCTGAGTTGAATTCGAATGGCATTACCCCTTTGTGTTTGGATTTCATTAGTAAATGACTTAAATATAAGAATGAAGGACTTAAAAGATTTTCAAGCACCTGTTGTTAAAAGTTATTTTAAGTGAAGCCAAATAGGTTTTGTCCTTGACTTAGACCAAACATCAGCATACATGACTGCCTTCGTAAATTTCTGTGTTTTGATTATACTTCACGCATGACGGGTTGTGTGTCTTGACGAAGCTGGCCGAAGATGTGCGTAAATTTACAGGCGGCAGCTTTAACGCAACTGAGATCAATGACCAGAGGTGAAAACCTCATCAACGCTTATTGGCCAAATGGTGACCTTCTGCAATAATGAACAGCAATCAATTTTACAGCATCCCTTAAACTAGCCATGGGGAAAGGGATATGCTGAAAAAGCCTTTCTCTCTGAAACATGAGGGGTTAAAAAGCACCTCAAGACTGCATCCACAGCAGCTGACTTGAATGAATACATAAATCATATAAATATATGAGGAAGGTTAGGTGGGGTCAAGGCAACTGCTAACATGAATTGTTCAATATTTCATGACATCCAGAGTTCTTCTTAGATAGAATTTGTGATGTAAGAATTTGCTTTTGTGAACAGCGAGTTATTATTTTAACCACTAAATGTCTTGGTACACACCTGGCAGCTCAGTTTTTAACTCCATAGGATGCTGTCCACAGTCTGTCACACTGCAGGGATACATCTCATGTGTGTGTTTCTTTGTTTTCCCCTTTATTTAAACTGCTCGAATGAAGTGAAAGGTTTTTTTTTTTGTGTCTCTTATTGTTTCCTTTTTGCACTGATGTCGTTTTGCCCTTCTCCCCGAGGAGGATACTAATGTATTTTATTTTTTTCTACAGAGATGAGTCAGCAAATCACACCATTATTTCACACTAACTTTCCTGGCTGTAAATTCAGCTAGACGTTCATAAACTCTCCCTGTCGGCTATTTATGTCTGAGGTGTTTGGGGTGTAACAATGAGTTGGTGAGGTTTCTAGCTGAATTTATGGTCTGCCATGTCAGAGTCTCACATTGAATTGGCCCCTTGAAGTTTCACTCAAGACTCTGTTCTACTCTACTTCTAATGGAGAGAGCGAGCTGGAGAGCGTTGTCTGAGTTGTTAGTTGCCGTCTCTGTTGAAGTTTGCTGTGCAAAATCTGTCCTCTCGCACAGAAGTAACACAAAAAGTCTCTCTCAAAGAATTGTCTCTGGAGAGAAGAATCTAAAATTCTCTTTTAGGAAAGTACGGAGTCGTGCTTTTAACCCCCCATACTTAAAAATAGAAATGTGGGGTTTCGTGACTTTATTATGTGTGGGGAAAGCTACGGAAACAAGACATTGACAGCATCATCTTTCCAATTCAATCACCCTTTTGTGTTCTCAAGGCAAACCCAGATGTTTGTATACCTACTCGATGGAAAAAAGTGTTCTCTGTTTGGTCTTAATTTTCACTGACTTTGTTAGCAAGGCTAGGTCAAATGACCCAGAGATAGGCATCAATGAAAAACAGCAAACATATAATAATACATGTAATGCTGTTACTTTTATAACTTTAATATGAGTCATTTATGCTGGAAGATATGGCAGTCATCTTGGTTGTGCACTAGGGATGTTGCTATATTATATTTTCACTACACGATTATTGTGGAAAAAATAATTCACAAGAACGATTTTATCGCAATATCTATAGAGAAAAAATAAATATCACTTATCCAGACATTTCTCTGTGTATTGAGCACTCTAGCCTGTTCTTAGAACAGTCTGAGTGTCTAATTAGTTAATAATGGTAGTATACTGACATAAAACTGTAGTTTAAAATGCAGCATAGTGAAAAGAGACATTCTAGAGCTGTTGGTAAAATTTGAGGTTTCAGAATACACACACACACACACACACACACACACACACACACACACACACACACACACACACACACACACACACAATAATTAAATACAAATAATTTACACTCAAAATACTAGTGTAGGGAGGCAGAGAGTGAATTTCTGCAGACTAGTGTGACTAGTGTGTCTAATGTGCAATACGGCCACCTACTGTGTTGGAGTGTCAACCATATAGCGCTGGATTATTTACAATATTATCATGTGTAGTTTATCATGATATCAATATTTCATTCTGAAATGCATTATTCAGAATTGAATTAGTTCCAGAATGTGAATTAAATTTGAATTAAGGTGACAAACAGAATGCAGAACTACAAGTGCTGGTCATATAATTAGAATATCCTCAAAAAGTTGATTTATTTCACTAATTCCATTCAAAAAAGATGTGGTAGAAAAAAGTGTACAAGCAATAGGGATAACCGCACCCTGGAGAGGATTGTGAAACAAAACCCATTCAAAAATGTGGGGGAGATTCACAAAGAGTGGACTGCAGCTGGAGTCAGTGCTTCAAGAACCACTACGCACAGACGTACGCAAGACATGGGTTTCAGCTGTCGCATTCCTAGTGTCAAGACACTCTTGAACAACAGACAGCGTCAGAAGCCTCTCACCTGTGCTAAAGACAAAAAGAACTGGACTGCTGCTGAGTGGCCCAAAGTTATGTTCTATGTAAATTTTGCATTTCCTTTGGAAATCAGGGTCCCAAAGTCTGGAGGAAGAGAGGAGAGGCACACAATCCACGTTGCTTAAGGTCCAGTTTAAAGTTTCCACAGTCAGTGATGGTTTGGGGTGCCATGTCATCTGCTGGTGTTGGTCCACTGTGTTTTCTGAGGTCCAAGGTCAATGCAGCCGTATACCAGGAAGTTTTAGAGCACTTCTTGCTTTCTGCTGCTGACCAACTTTATGGAGATACAGATTTCATTTTCCAACAGGACTTGCCACCTGCACACAGTGCCAAAGCTACCAGTACCTGGTTTAAGGACCATGGTATCCCTGTTCTTAATTGGCCAGCAAACTCCCCTGACCTTAACCCCATAGAAAATCTATGGGGTATTGTGAAGAGGAAGATGCGATATGCCAGACCCAACAATGCAGAAGAGCTGAAGGCCACTATCAGAGCAACCTGGGCTCTCATAACACCTGAGCAGTGCCACAGACTGATCGACTCCATGCCACGCCGCATTGCTGCAGTAATTCAGGCAAAAGGAGCCCCAACTAAGTATTGAGTGCTGTACATGCTTATACTTTTCATGTTCATACTTTTCAGTTGGCCAAGATTTCTAAAAATCCTTTCTTTGTATTGGTCTTAAGTAATATTCTAATTTTCTAAGATACTGAATTTGGGATTTTCCTTAGTTGTCAGTTATAATCATCAAAATGAAAAGAAATAAACATTTGAAATATATCAGTCTGTGTGTAATGAATGAATATAATATATGTTTAAAAGTTTCACATTTGAATGGAATTAGTGAAATAAATCAACTTTTTGATGATATTCTAATTTTATGACCAGCACCTGTATAATTCAAATGAGAATGTGTGTAGAATAAAAATACACTGAAATTCAAAGAAATTCATACAGGCATAATTTTATTTAGAAAAGTGATAGATAGATAGATAGATAGATAGATAGATAGATAGATAGATAGATAGATAGATAGATAGATAGATAGATAGATAGATAGATAGATAGATAGATAGATAGATAGATAGGTTCTTTATAGAACCCCATTGAACCTTTTTTCTTTTTGTAGTTTAAAATGTTGCATATTGAAAAGAAACATTATAGAGTTGTTCGTCAATTAAATTATGTAGCATGTTAGTACATTCTGAGCTATTTCAAGGAAAGAAAACAACAACAACAAAAAGCACTATCGACACTCGTGATAAAACATATGTGCTCTTCCTCTGCCTCTTGCAAAAGTGTTAACAATAAACATGCAAGAATAGAATGAAGCAGTTAAAATGTGTATGTCTGAATAAATGCGTTAACTGTGTTAAAAACAAAATTGTTAAATTCAATTACCGTGTTACAGTGTTAACTTTGTTTGCCACTTTGGCATTTTAAAGTTTGTATTTTCGTCTGCAACTGAATCATTATATTCTCACGGCAGGTTTTTCCCTTTACTTTATTCTCAAAATATCTGGCAGTATCGAGGACAGAGAATACTGGTTTATATCTAAAGGACAGTATTCTAGAACTTTACGTCCAACGTACGGTTCCATCCCAACTGATGTTTTCCTCCTGTGTTTGTCATGAGTTTGAGGCTCACGGCCCTTTTATCCAAACAAACAACTGCAGAACATCCCTACCAAGACACACTCAACCCTCTACAGAGAGGCGGACTTCAAAGCACGGCTGTCAGCCACTAGAAACCTCGCACCTTTCCTTTCTAAATGATTCATTCTTTACTCTGTCTTTCTTTTTAATCTGCTCTAGCACAAAACTCCCTGTGGATTCAAGAAGGAGCTGAATTTCACTCAGGCATTCTCTCTATCACCAGGAGAAAAAGGACCGTTCAGATCTGGCATAACCTTCCACAAGTGAATTGCCTAAACTCAATAATGCTGGAAAGAAATTTTGGGATGGACAAAAAGTTTTTTGTTTTTTTTAACACCCATCTCCTCATTTTACATTCAAGGATGCCAACATATCAGTAGTACCGACACTATTATTTATTGAAGGAAATGAATGAATAAAAATGTCTTGCTGTGACAGACACCACATACTCACATGCACTCACAACACAAGCCAAAGCTGTCAAAGAATTCATTAACATTCAAACCTACCCGCTGAGCCACACGTCCTAACCTGCACACGTTTAAAAGCACCCGCACACAATCACACTTATTCACCTCGTCTCTTTTTTCCCTGTCTTATTGCTCCCAGAGACCCTTGCATGATGCATTAGAGCGGCTGTCACACAACCGGCTGGTACGGAGAGGGTGGGACCCGCTGTGATTGATGGCATGAGGATAATGCATGATTGGCTCTATGACTAATGATCATGGTGAGTGAGAGTGACACAGTGGAAAAGAAACATGAAGTCAGGAAATGATTATGACGGGCCAAAACAAATGACAGCTACTCTGACATCACCCACTGCCCGATGACACGCAACAGAGCGATGAGGGCAGTCAGAGAGATTGAGCTGTTGCCTGCCTTCTCTACTGTGATGAACAATGCACCATTTACCCTGGCTTCATAGCTTCACATCACACTGAATACAAGTGCACAGATGTCAATACGGAAAAATTTGTTTACCTGAAATGATGCTCTAGGGCTTATGCTGGTGTCATTAGCTTTACACCTCTGTGTGTCATCTGCATAGCGCTTTGCACAATGCAAGATCTTGAGTAAAAATTTAAGTGAATTACCTCAAAGGGAAAATACTAAAAATTAATCATAACTCGTTATGATTAATTATAAATATTTGGATCAGTTAATAGAATTAATTTTACAATCAGTTAGCAGAATTAATTTTACAATCAGTTAACCTGTTCATCCAGTGAACACTCAGTTTTGATTGTTTACTTTCAGAAAGGATATTTTTCATGGCCGCAGAAAAAATAATTTTTCTTAGCATGTAGAGTGCTCAGAGCTTGCTCATGTAGTAGCAAGATCAGGAATCATTAAATTGACTTTAATTTGCAAGCAGAATCAGAACTAGTGAACTCATATGCATTGTGCACGTTTTATTAACCTTTTGAGCGGCACGGTCCCACATATGGGATTTAGAACGTTCAGCGACGTCACATAACTCCCATATTCAAACTGTGCTTTCGCGCTTTGGCTGCGAGACGGACGCGTGCAGCTCTTGTCATATATTGCAGTGTTTTCAGCCACACAAGTTTTTTTTTTTTTTTTTTTTAGGTTTCAGACATTTAAATAGACATACGCACCAGTAAAACAATACACCATTCAAAAAGTAAAAAATTACACCAGTAAAAAAATACACACTGATGTCAGACGTCAGTGGAAGCAACAATAACAATCCATTCAAATATAATTTGCAGACGTTTATTCATATCAGACACACATAGTGGGCCTTAGTAATAATGTTTACTCTATTATTCTTCCAGTTCACCAGCCACTCACTTACATGTATTTCGGGAGAAACTGAGGAATTCACCTGCTGTAAATCCAACTGACAGGTCTCTGAACTGCGGGGCAAACTAGGATGGCGGCGCCCATCTCTCGTTATAGATCAAGATAAAGATCATTTATAAAGGTTTTTAAACGACAAAACACACTCACTTACACATGTTTGAGAATCGGAATATCAGATAGTTGATGACATGGTAAGCAAGTTTGTGAACATTTTAAATAAAAATAAAAAACAAAATAATAGCAATACATCTGTCATACAGTGTTATTGTGGCTGCAGTGTGTTACGTGACAAGCATGATGCGTCGCCATGGAAACAATAAGGGCAAATGTTCTAAAATAACTGTCGCCTTAAAAAAAACTCACTCTGCGGGGTCAGATAGAATATTTAAACTCATGCGTGAAAGGGTTAACTAAATCACGAACACATGACTACTCTAAACAAACACATACACACAATCACGCATACATTGAGTAAACAGAAAAGTGAAAATGACTGAATAAACCAAAGTGAAGCTGGTGGAGGAATGGATAGTTATAAGTCATTTTAACCAGCTAAAGGAACCAACAGTTTCTTAGTTCAAAGCAAAGGGGTCTAACTTATGCCAAGCCTCTGTTTAAATGTACAATATTGCAATGTCTTTGCAGCTGAAGCAGTCTCTGAAGAAGGGCTTGATGGTTCCATTCAATTGGCTAAAGTTGTAATCTCTTGAACTTGCGATGTTATTCTTGACTCTGTTGTGGTTGGGAGAGTCCTCTTTCCTGAGTGAGCACATGGCTGGTTGTAAGTTGGGGACTACAATCCAGAGACAAAGATGAAGAGAGTGCCGTGAAGCGAAGAGAAGGGAGGAACTTGTTTGGAATTGGATGCCTATAATCTGGGAAAAGTCACACCTCTCAGGGTTGGCTTGACCAATGAGAAAGGTGGAATTTCCAAATGGGAAAATTCCTCTTTTGGGAAGTTTTATGGTCCTTTGTCTGCGAGCATGGTTAGAATGGGTTTGGCAGTTTTTGTCCATTTACAGGTATACTCTGATTAATATAACAAACACACACTGCATTCTATGAGGAGGTGATATACACCAATGTGCAGGGCATTGCATAAGGCTTAATTGGATGTGAAGCATGATACCAAGAAAGTTATATAGGGGTTAATTTTTTTAATTCATTTAGGCTGCACGTCTTGACTGAATGTTTTTTGCAGGTTTTATTAAAATGTTTGGCAATGTGGACATCTCTGTGTCCTGTTCTCAGTTTAGTGTGCTGGTAACTAGAGAACTGTTACAAACTTTTGTTGGAATCGACTCTTGAATCATCAAAATTATGACATGACTTATGACCGTACAGTACACCGATTCAAATGTTAGCATGTCACACATAATAAATTATCATCTCTTCCTCTTCACTACTAGAAAAATATATTAGGACCAACTTACTGAATTTATTTATAATCAACATTTCTCTTATGTGGCCATCTTGACTTATTGTCTTGTCACAATACATTCTGTTATTGCCTTCTCTATTAAGGATACATGTAATGTTGCCTTGGAACAAGGAGTGTGCCTATGCCTCAAAATTCTGCCTACAGAAACACTATATTTGTGTTTTGCATATGAGACCTGCACACATTTCTTTTGATTCTGTCGTTTAACACCCCGATGCACCTTGGATGGTTTTTATTGGATGTTTTCAAGAAAACACACACAAACACAGGTAAATACACACTTTAAAGGTTACAGCTGATAGGAAGCCCAATTTATTTTGTGATGGTAGGTGAAGACCGTCTGGGCCTCTCATCCGTCAAGCTCCTTTCAAAATGTCAATGTAGTTCCTCAGTCAATCACCCGCGACGGTAGAGGTGTCCCACATGCCAGTCTGCCAGGTACACTCAATGCATGAGAACAGCCTCTCTCATCTGTTTGACTGGCTGGCCCCTACGCTACAGAATGTAAGAGCGTTTATTCAAATGTAGCACACAGTCATGCATATCATTGTGTGGACTCAACAGATAACATGAGTGGGGAAGCAGTTTTTTTTGACAGAACTGGCAAAATTCCCAACTATTATCAGTATCAGCCGAGTGCAGAGAAAACTCAAACAGAATATCTTACTGGAGCAACTCTTAGATTCCAAATGTTGAATTTTCTCTGAAAGGGATATTTCACACAATAAATTCTGTCATACATGGATACATTGATTTGGACTTTTAGTGCAAGGCTCAGTCAAAAGGCTTCATTGTCAGTCCTCACATGTGCAGGTATTATAATCTAGAACAGTTTCCTGGCACCCTGCCATTCATATTCCATCCAGAGAAATGTCAGGGCTCTGCAGTCTCCTCTAGGGTCAGTGCTCGGGTAGACAGACAGCCCAGAGGCTCAGCTGTGCCATCGCCAGCGGAAATAGAAGAGGTCACTTTCTGACCTGTGAAACACCTGAATGAAGATTTAGAAATCAATGGAACTCTCTCCCTCAATGTTTTGCCATTTTTATTAGGTCTGTTTGAAAATACAATCCTCTCACAGAGACCAAAAAAAGTAATAAAGTTTTCTCCATGGTGGCTGAGGGTAAATTATGGTGACCTGATATATAGCATAAAAATAGCACAAAAGTGTAGCTCGGAGCAGTAATCTTTGGTAACACTTTACACAAATTTTGGTAATGGTAATGAACTGGTTGTATGAGAGCATGTACAACATTTATTCATCTAATTGTAATTTATAAATACAGCATTGTTCATTGTTAAGTTTTTGCAGTAAAATATCCAAAAACCACTAGGCCAGTGTTATATATTGTGTTCAGTCGACTACTTATAATATCCCAAAAACTATTTATAAATCGTGAGAAAATCACAATTTCAACCAAGGATACGGGACGTGTGAGGAGTCGCCTGTCAATGGCGAATCTGTGTTACCCTCTGTTTCCGGTTTTATTTTGTAGAAACCATGTAAACACCAAAGACGCTTTAATATATTGCATGTTTTATGAGACAAAGGAACAACTGTTTGGTTAAATTTATAGACAGAAAACTAATTATTGTTATATAGTTATATAGCTCAACATGTTCAGTCTTATTGTTTAAATCTAGTTTTCTGAGAGTACCATGCTTTACCATTAAAAACTAAATAATAACTTAATAACATAATATTTGTATCTCCAGGATACATCGCCCCTTTGGCGGTATAAATTAATTGAAAAAATAATTCTTGTTTGGCAATGTAAATTGGCAAGCCAGATTTTTAAAACATTTATTCTCTCATAACTTAAAGCAAACAGTCTTCGTAAAATTCTGTTAAACAATAAGTATAATGTCTAATTATTAATATGTTTGTCTACTGTATCATATTGAATGAATGCAAATATGAATGCAAAATTCTAGGGCAAAAAAAAATTATCAGTATGAACAAAACTTTGCTGAAAACCCTGTCGTACACAATCTCCTTCATGCCTTCTGTACTCGGATTGATAGTTTATACTTATATATGTAAATGTAACACAAAAATTTAGTGTACTGAAGCAATTTGATTATTCCTATTCATACACTATTTTTTAATGTTAAAAATTACTATTTACAATACTAATAAACTACTTTTTACATTTTTACATGTTAATGTAAATGTCAAATATGACACAACAGGCTTTTGGGGAACATTTATTTTTGATTTGCAAATAATTGCATATATGAGCTATAATAGCCTGATGAATAAATATGATGTTCAACAACAACACAACATTATACACACACACACACACACCTGGTTCGCACTCTCCATAGGCGTAGACATAATGATTTTTATACTGTACAAACTGTATATTCTATCTTCTCACTCTGGGATAGATAGATATATGCAAATCAGTGATAATTGAGAAATGGATAAATAAATGTTCCCCAAAAGCCTGTTGTGTCATATTTGATATTTACATTAACATGAAAACAATGTAAAAATATATATATTTTTATTTTTAACATTAAAAAATGAGGCATGAATAATCAAGTAAAGCCAAGTTGCTTCATTCTAGAAAATGTTTGACTTACATTTACTTTATTAAAAATATTAAAGATTTATGAGTAAAAAAAAAAAAAAAAGTGGTTACTTAAAAAAAAAAAAATTATAAACTACCAATCAGAGGACAGAAGGCATGAAGTAGATTGTGTACAACAGGTTTTTCAGCAAAGAAATGTGCATATTAAATATGATAAAGTAGGCTAATATATTCATAAAAAGGCCTTATTCTCATTGTTCAACAGAATTTTACAAATAATGTTTGCTTTAAGTTATGAGAGAATAAATCTGGCTATAATGTTGTAATACGCATTGCCAAACAAGCATTTTGTTTTCAGCTGATTTAGACCTCTAAACTGGCGACATGTCCTGTGGGATACAAACATTTAAAGGCAGATAATACAAAAATTGTAAAATTTCAACATAAATGTAATAAGCTAACTCTCAACAACAACTTTTTAAACATGTAAGTCCAAATATTGTAAATATGTGAAATATATCAAGTTTTATCAGAAGGTGAGTAGCTTTCCCAATACAGGGGGCCATGCTGTTTTTAAATGCTGCCCGTGAACTAAACAAAAAAATTATGAACAAAGTCATATCTAAATATTCACATCAAATAATACTCTCTCCCCACAGCCTCTCAAATGTTTGTATCCCACAGGATATGTCACCAGATTTAGGGTTAATAATCTCATCCATGAATATAATTTCTTCCAAAGTCCCGTCCAGATTCTTTTCCACTGACTGTGAGGTGAAGACGACATCTGCCAAGATTCCAGGCTCAAACTTGGCATCATCAAGCTACGCCTTTGTTTTAAATAGGCGACCTCTAGCGGCAATTTTTTTATTTTTTTATTTTAATTTTTTTTTTACATATTGTAGCTTTAATTCATAATGCATCGTTGCTAATTTATAACTTTAAATGTTAAAAATGTATTATTAAATGTAGAAAATAACATTGACCTATAATAATAAATACAAAACTCAAATTCTGTACTTCTGTAGCATTCCAAAAAATAGATGTCACACTTTTGAGCTCATTAGGCACTGAGTAAGCAGGTTATTGTAAAATGTCTTATTTTATTAGTTATATAACTATGGATACGCCGTATCTCTTTAAATCAGCATGCAGAATCAATTATATTCTGATGGCATCACTGCCATGGCTTTAAAGCATGCATGCTATCTTCACCAGAACACCTACACATGCCTTCTATAAGATTTGGTCGAGCCTCAGGCAAACTTTCCCAATTTACCTTTCAGGTACAGCAGGAGGGATGAGAGGATAAAAAGAGAAGTACTTCAAACTAGAAGGAGTGCTAATAATAAAGATGAAAAGAAAAGGATGGAAGAAATGACAAGCAATAAGAAGAAGATGATGTGTTGTACTTGGTGTCCTGGTTTAGCCATCCCTTTCATGCTTCTGTCTGAGTGATAAGCTTTTTCTTTGCCCCGCAGAGAAAAGAAGCCAGCTTCTTTGTGTCTATTTCCACGCTGCAGAGATCACGAGATATGCGTTTATGATTAGTGTTCTCTGAAAACTCTGAAAAAAAAAAAATCACAAACACGACCCGCTAGATTAATTACATTGTGTAAAATGATTATATTCCATACGGCTTTAAACATGTACATTCTTATAATTATGAAACCATCTGGGATGTGGAACCAATCACAAAGTAAACACTATCTTGTTGCTTCTCAGCAAGGGCATCATCACCCCCTCCTTAATACTGGAAGCGTGTGATTTGATGGGAAAGCTTGCCATTCCGTCCTCTGGTTGGAAACCGTCCAACTGCAGTGATAGGGCCATCTCATCAAAGGACAACAGCGGAACCATACAGAGCCCCTGCCAGTAGGCCATCTTGTGAACATAAACTGTATTCTTTTATTTTCTATGGTGGTGTAATAGGTCTATCTTAAGCAGCTTTGGAGATGGGACATCATATGGAAGACAGGCAATGTCATCGACATCCAACTGTGTTTATGATTGCAAGGCCATTGGCATGGTGCAGCCCGTCTTGAAATGAGATTGGTAACTGTGGTTCCAGGTGGAAAATCTCACTGTTTAAGTATTCACAGGACTCAAGGTCATAGGATATGGCTCCTTCACGCTTACATGTTTAGCGTGAAGTTTTAAATTGCATTTTGCTTTTTACTATCCAAGGTAAAGCCATCCTATCACAAGGGTTATCTTCAACAGCAACATATTTAGCAGAATATAACTGGTTGGATATTACGCTCTTGAGAGCAAGACATTTCTGATGGCTAACACAAGAGATATGTCCAGGGCCTAAAACTAACTTTTGCCACACCTGCCAATGGCTGGTGACTTGAGAAAATGTATCAGCCATAAATATTGTTATTGTTTTTTTGTTTTTTGACCAGCCATGAAACAGATTAATCCTTATTAAAGCTGCAGTCTGCGTTTTTGGCCCTCTAGCGGTTAACAAACAGAACTGCACGCGTCTTGTGGAAGAACATTGTAGCCGGAGCTACTTTTCTCTGTGTACGTCTATGGCGAGTCACGCAGTTACTGTGATACTCTGCAGCGGGTCCTACCAGTCCGGTCTGAAATAGTCAGAATATAAACACTTATTATAAGTGTACCATAATGATTCAGGGTAAGACAAAAACATGGTTTGGAAAATGGTAGGGCTGGGCGATATATTGCATGCGATTCTAACGCGCATTTCGTCAGTAAAGCCGGTTCCCTGATTACCTCTAAATCGCCATCACCGGCTTTCAAATGGAGCGGCATTTAATAGACAAAGCCGTAGTTCACGGAGAAGCCACGCAAAATCGCGTTCAGTATCGAAGATGAATCGACTTCGATACTGAACCCGATTTTGCGTGGCTTATCAGTGATCTACGGCTTTGTCTATTAAATGCCGCTCCATTTGAAAGCAGGTGATGGCGATTTAGAGGTAATCAGGGAACCGGCTTTACTGACGAAATGTGCGTGAGAATCGCATGCAATATATCGCCCAGCCCTAGAAAATGGATTCATGTTGTACATTCTCATTATATAATTTTTGTGAATTTTTAACAAAACAAACAAACAAAAAAAAAGTTATGGACAGCAGCTTTAAAGTTACAAAAGTTATTCAGTCAAGAGCAGTGAGTGATAGTACTTTGTCTTTTGTTGTTTGATTAACATTAAAAACACAGACCGCAGCAGGAGTATTAGGCTGCTGTCACTTTAAGAGCATGGATCCATATACTGTTACACATGTGTTTTATTTCTCAACTGTTAACTTTCAGTTCTAAGTTCTCAGGCAATTCTGTATTTGCGCACTGTCTGAGACACACACTGCGTAACAATTCACATTCTTTTCATCCTTAATAGTATATTCAAAATTAGAATTAGTGTGTCCCAAATCGTAGTATGTTGAAATTAGTGTTTTAAAGATACCCGGATGGCCTACTTTTTCCGGTTAGAATCTGAAGTGCAGATCCTTGCACACTCTAACGGATAATATTGCCCACAATCCATTGCGCAGTGGATGAGGATTCGATTAGAACTACAAACACGAATACGAAAAGTGTTAAAGCACTACAGATATGGCGAGTCTGATGGTTAAGAGAGGTTTAGATAAAGAGGTTTGAATGATTAATAATCAGTATCTAACCTGACTAAAAGATATTTATTCAATATTATCCACATATTAGATTTACAACAGCATTGTGAACTTTTGTAAGGATACGTTTGGTCATTAACTTTTAAGTGGCATGACTGGCATATCAACGTGCTACTAAATTTATCTCCGAAATGGTAGGACTTTGAGACAAGATGATTGACAGGGCAGTTTAAAGGTCTTTTTAAAAGATTTAATATAAGTCTAAGGTGTCCCCTGAATGTGTCTGTGAAGTTTCAGCTCAAAATACCCCATAGATTTTTTTAAATTAATTTTGGGGCATCATTAACTATGCGCCGATTCATGCTGCTGCCCCTTTAATTACTCACGCTCCCCTGCCCCGGAGCTCGCGCTTGCCTTAAACAGCATAAACACAGTTCACACAGCTAATATAACCCTCAAAATGGATCTTTACAAAGTGTTCCTCATGCAACATGTCTAATCGCGTAAGTATGGTATTTATTTGGATGTTTACATTTGATTCTGAATGAGTTTGATAGTGCTCCATGGCTAACGGCTAATGCTACACTGTTGGAGAGATTTATAAAGAATGAAGTTGTGTTTATGAATTATACAGACTGCAAGTGTTTGAAAAAATGAAAATAACAACAGTCTTAATAATGACAGACTGTGAATACAGTAAGAAACAATGGTAACTTTAACAGTACATTAGCAACATGCTAACGAAACATTTAGAAAGACAATTTACAAATATCACTAAAAATATCATGTTATCATGGATCATCCATCTGCCATTTTTCGCTACTGTCCTTGCTTGCTTACTTAGTCTGATGAATCAGCTGTGCTGCTCCAGATGTTAATACTGGCTTGAATGCCTTGATCATGGGCTGGCTTATGCAAATATTGGGGGCGTACATATTAATGATCCCGACTGTTACGTAACAGTCGGTGTTATGTTGAGATTCGCCTGTTCTTCAGAGGTCTTTTAAACAAATGAGATTTATATAAGGAGGAAACAACGGTGTTTGAGACTCACCATATGTCATTTCCATGTACTGAACTCTTGTTAGAGGCACCTTTAAACAGTGACAGGATGCACGTAACTATGACAGAGCGTCCGTTAATGATGTAGTATGTCCCAAATCCTACTCTTCTGCTACTTACTCAAAATTATGTACTTTTTCTTCATAAAAACAGTACATACGTTTAGGGCATATATCACCTACTTATAATATAGTAGGGATAGTATAAGTAGGCGAATTGAGATGCAGTCACGCAGTGACAGATTTCTGGGCACACTTCGAATGTTCCGCACAGATAACTTCCCACACAGCACTCAAGTAACAAATAGAGTTCCCTCTTGCGTCTTCTTGAGCTTGAATATTTAAATTGGCAAGCCTTTCATGAAGATGCAGCACTGGCCAGTCAACTGTCAGAGCGATGTTTGTTCACGTTCATGTTTCACAAATTTGCATTGTTAGAATTTATAAAAAAGTTACTGGCCAACTGGCGAATTACACTGTTTCATATGCTCGCCAACACTGATTTTTACTTGCATTTGGTGCTTGGCAAGTGTTAATTTTAGGCCCTGGATATATCGCTATAGCATCTGTGCTGATACTTTTCATTCCATCTATAGCTATAGTTTGTAAAAAAATATTTCTATTATATATATATATATATATATATATATATATATATATATATATATATATATATATAATCATATATATTTCACACTGCACTACATTTTAAAGAAATAGTTTGCCCAAAATGACAGCTGTGATGACTATGAACTAGAAAAGTGTCAAGACTCCAAAAAAATTCCCTTTGTGTTCCACTAAAAAATAAATCAATAAATAACAGCACAGCTTGGAACATTTGAGGTTGAGTAAATGACAGATTTTTTGGGGAAAACTATCGCTTTAAATCACACAAATGAATCATTCATTTCAGTACAGTCACAATGCAGTTCTTTAAGTCAGTTCACTTGGCAGCCATCTTGGCAATGCCCCCAGGCAGCTATTTTCTATCTAGGCAACAGGCATGCAGTAAAGCATTATTTACTTGGTAAGACTTAAATCTGTTGGCAATGCTTATGTTTCAACGTGTCAAATCACCAATAAAATCAGACAAATATTTTCATGTAAATTTTGGAGTAAAAGAAGGTAACATTTCTATAGCCAAACTATCTGATATAGGTCAATGTCACAGTATCTTAAACCTCACATACTGATTTATATGGGATGGACAATTTTTTTTTTACTAAATACCTCTGCAGTTCTCTCCAAATATAATAGTCTTGTGGAGCAGGTGGTTACTTACACATTTTTCAGAAGCCTCCATACTTTTAATTTTAATAAATTAATTCTCATGGGGGAAACCTCAGGGTTCAACACGGCTAGATTATTTCAAATGTAGTCACTGACAACTTACTGAACACTAACGCTTCCTAATTAGTCCCAGACCCAACTGAAAGGAGAAAAAAATCCTGGATTCTCTCCTTTATATTTTGTCACATACACAAAAAGGACAAAAGAGACAAAAGAACTTTCAAGGTAACACACTTGATGGAATTACCTGTATGTAAGAATAGACAAAAAAGAGCGATAACAGTCTTTTCTGCTGGAAATGAACCACTAAAACCTGTTAGTAATGGAAAACTCACATTTCACATGTATGTTTTTCATCCTAAAGTACACTTATCATGTAGGATACGTGTCTCGCAATTCATCTACTCACTTTAAAAATGTACAGTACCCAAGTTCATCATCAATACAATGCCTGGAAAGATTTCTCTGATAGATGACCATGCTGCTGAACATTAGCTGAAATATATGAGCTGATTTGACTAAGTTTAAGATGGAGAACGAGGGACGGATCGGTCTGACTGCCGCCGGTGATACCGGAACGCTCGTGCTTCTCCGCTTCCATCGAGACAGCTCTCCCCCGATAAGGACGTCAACCCCACTCCATTGCACTCCGCCACAGCCATGCATGAAATATGACACTGCAGACTGTAATAACACAATACACAGAGCATTCAATTACAGCACTGCCATCACCAAGGTCCTTCTCCTCGAGCCAGGGGCCAGTATTTACACCAGTCTGCCTATAGCTGTCCCCCCAGGCCTGAGTTATTGCCCCCACCCTGTGCACTGGAGCACAGATGAGTCTTACACTCACATCCTCAAAAGCACACAAAACGTCTGCGCCAAAGCCCAGCATACTGATAGCAACCACCTCACATTTAATTAAAAACACACAATTATTTCATAATGATTTATAGAGCTGTCAGCAAGCTGGGAAGGAGATAGAGGAAGGAAGAAAACCTCTCATTTTTTCTCTTGTTTTGACAGGTAAGGCAAAGCAAAGTCAATTGTTTTTTCTCTCCCTTTTATAATCTGCCGGGCTCTTGAAGACTTCAGCAAAATGGTGAACCACATCATATTGTGACCTGTTATTTGTATTCATTGGATTTCAGAATGATTTTTTTTCTTTCTTCCTTTCTTTTTTTTTTTTTTTGTATTTAGAACTGTGGAAGAAAGATAAGACAAGCTTGCCTTTGTGGCCCTGAGCATATGATGAGTCAAAGAACATAATTATACAGAGATGAGCTTTTTCACAGTTAATTACACAGCTCTCATATCTAAAATTTGGGAAGATGGTCATATTTTTTGCTACTTTCATACTCCAATCATTTCTGCAGCCTTTGACAGATTTGACATGTTGGACCTAAAGAAATTAAAGGGATAGTTCACCCAAAAATAAAATTCTGTTATCATTTACTCGCCCTCCAAACCTCTTTGTTCTGCTGAACACAAAGGACGATATTTGGAAGAATGTGAGTAACCAAACAGATTTTTTTGACTACCATTGAAGGAAAAATAAATACTATAATAGTTAATGGGGGTCGAGATCTGTTTGGTTACTCACATTCTTCCAAATATCTTCCTTTGTGTTCAGCAGAACAAAGAGGTTTGGAGGGCGAGTAAATGATGACAGAATTTTCATTTTTGGGTGAACTATCCCTTTAACCCAAAGTGTTTTAGGACTCTGTGCCTAAGATGAGTGATCGCCTCAACAAAAAACTCTCCCCGTTCTCCATTCTCCCCAGACGGAGTACAGCAATCATTCAGTGGCTGGGACACCTGTAACAAGCTAATGAAAATATGGAAATAAAACTTGCTGAGAGGTTGACAGATGAATCTGGCTGGGTACAGCTAAGAAAAGGTGAAACTTGTTTCAGATATTATCATGGAAGTAAATGGCACAACCTTTTTTCTATACCCCGACCACACTCTCTTTAGTGAGGACATGGGAGTGGAACATAAAGGTGCAGAAATTGTTTTTGTTAATGGGATATGAGTGACAGATGTAATTGTTTCCTTCTCACTGTTCAATTGAATCTTACCAGTGCTTGCTATATAGCCGTCCCTGACATTTTTCCCCTATTGAGGGCAACAATGTCATTTTCTTTCTTTTTTTTTTTATTGTAATTACTCTGCTGATATCACTCAGAGTGATAACAATCTCTGCTCTACTGATGCAGTGAGCAAGCAACAAAATCTCCAATGATCCCTTTCTCGCTACAGATGTAAACAGTTGTCCGTAGGGTTATCTGTCATTGCTGTCAGATAGCAGATGCAGCCTTTGATAAATCATGCTTGCTGCTGAGAGTATCCAAGTTTATCGAACTCAAGAAATCATTGCCTCAGCTTCTGAATAAATAGATTAAATCTCACATAAGGTCACTAAACAGAGCTAAGCAAAGAATTTTAAAAGAGCTAACACTATTTATTCCCTCTGTGTGTTGATATCCACTATAGTTTGAACCAGGTTTGCTATATTACAACAGATTGTTCTGGATCTCTAATTTGATTGGATAAGCAAGGTGATATAGATCTGTATTTCCCAATTTTGTTTTTGCTTTTTTACGGTTTTGTGTTTTCTATTGTTTTTCATTAATCAAAAGTTATAACGAAATTTATACATACATACATGTCTTTTTGAAGCCCTTTAATGTCGCGTGACAGATCGATGCTCTTGCCTCAAGCCCTGTTCTCACTGCCGGCAGTGACACGATACCATTCTGTTTCAATAGAGAGCGGTTCTATATGATTAATCTGTGAACACCAGGGGCCTCATTTATGAAACGTATATGCTCAAATCCACACCACCATTCATATTTTTAAAAACGTCTTTGACCAATGAGGTTTGTTCTCGCGCATCAAGCAAGTACAGTTGAGCTTCTGTTTGTGTTCGCTGATGTTTGTATAAAAGCCTAAATTCAAACTGTGTATTCCAGAAAGCAGGTTATGTGACATACCAGGGTATGTTTATATATATCACCAGAGAATATATATTTAGCAATATTATAACATATGTTATACAGTGGTGGTCAGAATTTTTGGCACCCTGGTAAATATGATCAAAGACTGTAAAAATAAAATAAATCTGCATTGTTTATCCTTTTGATCTTTAATTCATAAAATTAGCAATAATCTAACCTTTCAGTGAAGGAAAAGAATTGAAAGTGGGGGGAAAATCACAAATATGTGAAATAAATGTTTTTCTCTAAAACTTGTTGGCCACAATTATTGGCACCCTTTTATTCAATACTTTTTGCAACCTCCTTTTAAGATAACAGCTCTGAGTCGTCTTCTATAATGCCTGATGAGTTTGGAGAACACCTGACAAGAGATCAGAGACCATTCCTTCATACAGAATCTCTCCAGATCCTTCAGATTCCCAACTCCATGTTGGTGTGTCTAAATCGTCCTAATGCACGGTGAGGAGGAAAGTCTGAGTGGCCAAAAACTCTCCAAGAATCACAGCTGGAGAACTGCAGAGATTAGGTGAGTCTTGAGTCTCAGAAAGCCTAAAAAATATGATCAAACAGAACCTACATCCATACAACCTACATTGTTTGGGAGGTTTTCAAGAAAAATCCTCTGCTCTCATCCAGAAACAATCTCCAGCATATTCAGTTGTCAGACATGACTGGAACTTCAAACGGGATCGGCTTCTATGGTCAGATGAAACTAAAAAAGAGCTTTTTGGCAGCAAACCCACCAGATGGGTTTGGTGCACACATGGATAAAAAGTACCCCATGCCCACGGTTAAATATACTGCTGGATCTTTAATGTTGTGGGCCTATTTTTCTACTGGAGGTCCTGGACATCTTGTTCAGATACATGGTATCATGGATTCTATCAAATATCAACAGATAAAAATTCAAAACCTGACGCTTCTGCTAGAAAATGGGCTGTGGTAGGATCTTCCATCAGGACAATGATCCAAAACAAACATCAAAAACAGCACAAAAAATGTGTCACTGAGCCCAAAATGAAGCCTCTGCCATGACCATCCCAGTCCCCTGACCTGAACCCTAAAGAAAATGAGTGGAGTGAACTGAAGAGAAGAAGAACCAACATGGAGTTGGGAATCTGAAGGATCTGGAGAGATTCTGCATGAAGGAATGGCCTCTGATCTCTTGTCAGGTGTTCTCCAAACTCATCAGGCATTATAGAAGACGACTCAGAGCTGTTATCTTGGCAAAAGGAGGTTGCAAAAAGTATTGAATAAAAGGGTGCCAATAATTGAGGCCAACGTGTTTAGGAGAAAACATTTATTTCATAATGTGATCTCTCTTTATGTTAAACCTATTATTGTTTGTTTGTTTTTTTTAAAAACATAACTTTTCTATAGCCTATAATGTATTTCTATAATAAAAAAAACACCTTACAACAAATGTGATCAAGGAAAATGGCTAAACATAAAAATAAACTTATACAGCCTTTGCAGACCTGTTTTTAGTTCAGTCCGTCTTTCTTTTTAATTTATAATTACCATGAAACAAACAATATTCTTGCTCACTGATAAAAATGACTAAAGATTAAATATAAAAAAAATAAGATTAAAAAAATTATTGAACAACTGCCCCATAGGTGGCGATATGCACCAAGAATGTAAATCGCCATTAAACAAAACACGAAGAAAGAAGTATGGCGCCCTTCTTCTTTAGCGTCTCTTTTTGAACTGTAACCCTGCGTTCCAATGTCCATACTATCCACCCTAAATAGTATGTGAGATTAAAATAAGTGTGTCCCAAAGCATAGTATGTTGAAAAGAGTATGGCAAAAGTCCCCGGATGGTCTACTATTTCCGGTAGATTTTCGAAGTGTGGATCCGTGCACACTATAGAGGCTAATATTGCCCACAACCCATTGCGCATTGGACGAGGATTCAGTTCAGAACTACAAACACGAGTAAAAAGTGTTAAAAAACTACAAAACATGGCGGATATATGCAATCGACGCTGAGGGATTTGAGTGACTAATAATCAGTTTAACCTGATAGAAAATATATATGTAATGTTACCCGTGTTATTTTTCATCTGCAAATACCAATGTGGACTTTTATGAAGATCCGATAATGGCCATTAACTTTTAAATGCATCATTATGCATTAATATGAGGAGAGTTCTCCACATGAAAGACCCGCGACTGCAGATCAACGTGCTGCATTTCACTCCGATACGGTAGGAAATTAGCTAAATGAAATGTGGAGGAAGTAAGATGATTGACAGGCCAGTTTACGGTGACAGGATGCGACAGAGAGAAAAGACGCGATTGTATGACGTGTTAGTATGTCCCAAAGCTTGTCTACTCTTTTACTACACACTCAAAAGTAAGTACTTTTTGTTCACAGAAAGAGTACATACTTTTAGGGCGTAGTATAAGTAGGCGAATTGGAACGCAGCATAAGTTAATTAAGACAAAAAGTGGCAGCTGACTGGATTGTCATTGGAGGGACAGCACTCTCTGATTTCATTTAAAATATCTTCATTTGTGTTTTGAAGACGAACGACAGTCTTACGAGTTTGGAAAGACATGAGGGTGAGTAAATGATGACAGTTTGTTTTATTTTTGGGTGAACGAACCCTTTAATTTGGCGGCGTTTACAAGGCGAAATTTAAAAGGTTCAACTGCGCACAATTTCAACATCATTTGCGATTTATAAATTCCACATTTGGAAGAGAGGGGTACACACATTTGTTCTTTCTCTGAATCACACGTAACGTTAAGCATATTTGACAAATAATCGTAAGATCAAATGTAGGACGGTTTCTACATTAGATTGTAGCAAACATGCAGCACTCTTTTATTTTCTGGCTTATTAATTATGCTATTTTGGTGTGAGAATAATTGCTAACAATTCTACTGTCCAATTGCAGGCCTTTTTGCAGACCTTGACCAATCAGATCAAAAGAGTGATTTGTGAATCTGCCATCACTAGTTCTGATTCTAAACAGCTAATAGAATAAAAAACACACAACATTTTTTCTGAAATATTGTCAAGGAAAACAGGTCTGGATACAGTGATCATCTCCATAATCAGAATAGAATTTGTTAGTAATATTTTAATGGGGCACTATTTCACTGGAGCTCTAGAGACGCCCTTGGCAGTATGAGTGAGTTTAAATTGTATATTGATAGTTTGTTCATCTGGTTAATGATTTAATGCACTAGTACTTCTGTAGTGTAATGTAACCATACTGTCCAAGCCTTACCTCCTTCCTTCATTTTCATTGATTGTTATCAGCTTCTTGCATTTAGACCGGAGGGGTGCTTAACTTCCATTGTGGACAACAGAGCAAGCCAATTTCTCCCTTTAATCTAAATCATGGAGTACATAAAACTTCTTTATAGGCATTAGTTACTTTAGACATGTTTGTGCATTAATGTCTGTATTCTGTGCTTTTACTGCAAAAGCAGAAACACAGAATGAAAGTGACAAAAATTAACTTAAATTTGATATTTCAGTGGGACATACCATGACACAGAATTGTTAGAAATAAGTACTAGTTACAACATGAAAATAATGTCTTTAATTATTCACCCTCATGTCGTTCTACACCCGAAAGACCTTCGTTCATCTTAAGAACACAAATTAAGATATTGTTGTTGAAATCCGATGGGTCAGTGAGGCCTCTATAGAGAGCAAAGCCATTCAAACTCTCAAGGTCCATAAAGGTACTAAAAACATATTTGAAACAGTTCATGTGAGTTCAGTGGTTCTATCTTAATATCATAAAGAGACAACTTTTTGTGCGCCAAGAAAAAATTCTCAACAATATCTATATAGGCCGATTTCAAAACACTGCTTCATGAAGCTTAATGAATCTTTTGTTTCGAATTAGTGATTCGGATCTCCTATCAAACGGCTAAACTGCTGAAATCACGTGACTTTGGTGCTCCAATTCACTGATTCGATTTGTAAAGCTCTGAAGCAGTGTTTTTTTGAAATCGGCCCATATAGATACTGTTGAAAAGTCTTTATTTTGTTTTTTTGGTGCACAAAAAGTATTCTTAGCGCTTTATAATATTAAGATAAAACCACTGAACTCACATGAACTGTTTTAAATGTTTTTAGTACTTTTATGGACCTTGAGAGTTTGAATGGCTTTGCTCTCAGTAGAGGCCTCACTGAGCCATTGGATTTCATCAAAAATATCTTAATTTGTGTTCGGAAGATAAACGAAGGTCTTACTGCTGTAGAACGACATGAGGGTGAGTAATAAATGACATTATTTTCATTTTTTGGGTGAACTAACCCTTTAAGCAAAGGTGTAAAACAACCGCTAAATTGGTGGCTGCATCCGAAATCGTATACTCTGAGTAGGTACTTTATTTTAAATAAGTTGGCATGGCGACTGCTTAAAAAGTATTTTTTGTATAGTATGAATGTGTGTAGAATGAATAATCCAGACATATTACATTCACCATGTTGTCATTATCATGTGATCTACTAGCATCAGTTATGTCGTTTCACTGCCATCATAAATCCTCTCCAGTGGCCTCATGGGATAGTAGAGTGTCCAGCATATGCGCACAGGTCATCTGGGTACTCTTTGCCTACTCTTTTAAGAGTAGGCCTACTATAAATTTAAACATATAGTACTCTTGTCACATGCTCACCTACTATATAGTAGTAAAGTATGTGATTTCGGATGCAGCTGGTGTTTTGAACAAGGTTATTGAAACAAACCATCCGAAAGAACTATTTAATGGAAATGAATCTGACTTTCCAGCACTATCCACATAAGTTCTTAACATAAGAGCGGGCTGTACAAAATGCTCCTTGATATTGCAAACTGGTATTTCTTATATAATTTTAATGTTTTTTTTTTTTTCACTAGTTTGTATTGCAAATAGTTTCACCATTTACTGCACTTTATTATTCTAGTTATTTAAAGGATTAGTTTACTTTCAAATAAACTTTTCCTGATAATTTACTCACCCCCATGTCATCTAGGATGTTCATGTCTTTCTTTCTTCAGTCGAAAAGAAATTAAGGTTTTTGATGAAAACATTCCAGGATTTTTCTCCATATAGTGGACTTCATTGGAGCCCAAACGGTTGAAGGTCAAAATTACAGTTTAAGTGCAGCTTCAAAGCATTCAACACAATCCCAGACAAGAAATATGGGTCTTATCTAGAGAAACCATCGCTCATTTTCTATAAAAAAAAAAGATAAACGATATCCTATAGAATCGCGATAAAATATATGTTGATAACGATGATAAGCTCTAGGCATTTTTACTCGATATGGATTAATATAAGAGCCAATCATACAGCAGAAATATGCGACAACAACAGCTTTAAACGTTCATGTCAAAGAACAAAGTCAATTTCCTATGGCACTTTGCAAAGAAAACTCGACACAACAAAAATGAGCGGCAGCAACGACGAAAGTGAGCGCTGCATGTTGCAAAGTCACAAGGCGGCACTTTTGCACATTCTACATGCTCGCGCAACAACACTTCAGAGTGATTCTCAATTAATGAAAAGAGCAGATTTATGCCAAACGATTGCTAATGAACTCGAATTGATGAATTATGACTGTCTACTTTATGGCCTTTTATATAAAATGTTTTAGATGGTTGTAAGAATCTGAAGGATCAGCCTGCAATTGTGTAGAGTCCCGGTGTATTTCGGGCTTGTTTATAATTAAAAGTCACACGCTAAGTTAGTAAGTTGTCTTAATTTTTTAATGCCAAATGTGTAATGTTTTTGTTAATAAACTATACTTTAAAATGTAATTAATATACCCTAATTTTTGTGGCTTCAGTTATAGTTGGGATAGCCTACTTTTTTAAAGCTGGCAGCATTAACAGTTTATATATCGCAATATATATATCGTTATCAATTGATATGGGAAAAATTATCAAGATTACATTTTTGCCATATCGCCCAGCCCTTGAACTTGAGCATCTTGAACTAGCTCTCTTCTTCTTCTATATTTGAATTCCGGCAGTGTAGACGCTGCTAAGTGTATTACTGCCCTCCACAGATCAAAGTTTGAATTAAATTGTCATATACAATATGCTAGTGTAAGTATATAACAATTAGTTCAAACTTTGACCTGAGGAGGGCAGTAATACACTTAGCAGTGTCTAAACTGCCTTAATTCAAATAGAAAAGAGGAAAAGAGCTAGTGCAAGATGAGCATTTATGGTTAAAATGTATATAATTTTTTTATTTTAGAAAATGAGTCATGGTTTCTCTAGATAAGACCCTTATTCCTCGTCTGGGATCATGTAGAATGCTTTGAAGCTGCACTGAAACTGTAATTTTGACCTTCAACCGTTTGGGCACCATTGAAGTGCACTATATGGAGAAAAATCCTGGAATGTTTTCATCAAAAACCTTAATTTCTTTTCAACTGAAGAAAGAAGGACATGGACATCTTGGATAACATGGCGGTGAGTAAATTATCAGGAAATTTTAATTTGAAAGTGAACTAATCCTTTAAGTGTGCTAATGAATCGGAAGCCTTGCACAGTCACAGAAAATAGCCTTATCTTACTTTTAAGTAGCAAAATAAGGTGGATAGCGAGTGAGAGGTGAATTAACCATTAGCTCCTTTGAATTGAAAATGGCTCTTAAAGAGGATTTGATTCCATTTGGAGTATCATCAGAAATGGATTAGATTCCCAAAACTCATGGGCGTAGGTTTGGTCTCAGCTTTGGTGGGGACACTCCAACCCCGGCCCGCGCGTGTAGCCTGTCAGATACCCCGCCGCCAAATTACGGCGTTGTACTGTCGTCGTCCTGGCCGTTAGTATCGATCCAAATAGCAGTGCAAAGATCCAAATAGCAGTTCAAAGGAGCTTGCTAAATATTGGTGGGGACAAATTTATCATCTCAAAATATTGATAGGGCTAGTACCTAGCTCCCCCCCCTAAACCTACGCCCATGCCAAAACTCAGAATCGATTCCCAAATGGCAGCACAGAACTGATCATTTCTTCCTCTGTTAGCTTCAGCATAAAATAAAAAGCATGCGTGGTGTGTCCCATAAAACAGTAACAATTGCACTTACAGTTTAGAGAATGTTAAGACTGTTTCAGAAATAAGCCAAAGCAATTGAGGAAAAACTGTAAATAAATGGCTATTTCATCTCATTTTGAAAAGCTCTGAAAAATCTGAGGCAGGCTAGGTCTATGTTTGCTAGTGAGTGAAAAAATTACCTATAAAAGTAGATTCCCAGGGACCCGTAACGCTCCACTATTCCCGACAGTCCCTCAGGTCAAATCCTGCCACTGGCATTGTACCAAATTAACAAAAAGCATGTTAAAATTAGAGCTATGATCAACTGTGTATTTTGCTGAATTCCCATGTTAGATTTGGCTCTTGTTCTGACAGCATGATGAAACGCTGACTCACCAGTGGCTCCAAATGAAAATGCTAAATTAATGCATGTTTCGATACAGATTTTTCATGCCCCTTCTGCCCTGTCCCGTCTGCCTTAGTTTCAACAAAAGGTTGTTCCACCCCACCCCCAAAGGATTAGAAACCTAGTTAATGTGTCAGTAAATTGGCCAATGACAATAAAGTGTATTTGTCATCGTGTGAGCCACACTGGTCAAAATGTTTAGGCTAGATGTTTTTACATGACAGTCAATGATGGAAATTACAAATTTCATGCGTGTTCTACCTTTTTTGTTGCATTGACTGCTTATTCAAGAATGTCAGTTTTGCCTCGCTGAATGCTCTTGAATGAGCTTCTTAGATACAGATTTCAACAGTAGGTAAAAATTTACTGGAAACATCAATACTGTAGTAGACAAAAAGAAAAGGCACATTTGTATTTATACAGTACATTTATTTTTGTAGAAATGTGTTACATGTAAACTGAATTTTATTAAACTGAAAAAAACATTTACCAATTAAGCAGACACCACAAACATTCTATGTCATAGATATTTATTGATTATACATGCATGTATGACTTGTATTATGATAACTGAATGGATCATTTTGCATGTAACGGCTCACACGATGAAAGAATAGTTGTGAAGTGTTTGACAATTTCACTAAGGGGCCGTTTACACAAGACCGTCTTCAACTCAAAATGTTTTGGCCGTTCATTTACTGCATTTTGGCAGCCTGAAAACGCGAGCTTTTGAAATCGGGTTTCAAAGTGCACTTTAAAAAAACACAACAAAACAAAACACAATACTGGTATTGTCTACATGTAAACAACAAAAATGTGATTTTGTGAAAACGGTGACGTCATGCATATTATGTGTTCAGTCTATAGGCATGTAGTGTTTCTTTACAAAGTGACATCGCCATCTACTTGCCTGGCATGCAAAAAACAGTGCTTTTAATCGTTTTCATGGATGTGAACGGGGATCGTTTTGACAGCGTTGTCATCTGTATGCGAAAAAAGCAAAGGAAAACTTTTCAGTTATTAGTACATCGTTGTCGTGTAAACGTACTCTGAGAATCAACGTCAGTTTTGATCAACAAGCCATGTGCTTTTAGTTGTTGTGCAAAGAGGAACTAACAAAAAACGAATTGTTCAGAGATCATAGATGTTATAGATCAGAGATGTTATATCATAGCATTAATGAGGGCTACAGTGATGTAGTAATGTGCTCTGAACACAGACATCAGTGGGAGTGTTTGGAACAGTGTGTTATGAGCTGAAATGACGTCAGCTCGGCACAAAGACAGTGGTGTGATGAGACTTTTGTAACCACTGTTTTTTTTTTTTTGTTTTTTTTTCTATTTTTGAGTCCGCAAGAGCTGCTCAAGAACACATGCTTTTGATTTCTATTCACAACAGCAGATATTGTTAGAAAATTACCTGTGTATTATATACCAAGGTGCGGTTTCTGAGTTTTTTGATGCTCTGGGAATTTGCCTGCTCACAGTTCTGAGGAATATAGATCCATCTGTTATGTAAGTCCATCATCAGGTTTATTAAATATTGATGTGTGTATTCTGAAGAATTCCTTTGCTTTAGCCCTTATCAGAATGAGAACCGCATCAAGAAGTTTCTGCATCCGCTCAGCCCTTAAGCCATTTTCACACACTCATTTACATATGTCATTATTTTTAGTGAGTGATAAGAGTATTCTTTACTAGTTGGGTATTCTGTAAATGATCTGATGTTCACAATCACATTTGAATTTTTTTTTAACACAGTAAAAACAATTTGTACAGTGTAAAAGAGACATTTCCCTTACAAATGGGAAATGTGTATATGCAAAGAATAGTACATTTACAGTATTATAAATAAATTATCTGAAAACGAAAAAAGATATTAGGTTTTACTATTTGAATTGCTTAAACGATTAGTTCACTTCAGAATTACAATTTCCTGATCATTTACTCACCCCCACATGTCATCTAAGATCTGTTTCAAGTCATCTGTTTGTCTTTCTTCAATCTAAAAGAAAAGGTTTTTGAGGAAAACATTCAAGGATTTTTCTCCATATAGTAGACTTCACAGGCTGAAGGTCCAAAATTCAGATTCAGTGCAGATTCAAAGGGATCTACACAATCCCAGCCGAGGAATAAGGGTCTTATCTAGCAAAACGATCAGTCATTTTCTAAAAAAACAACTAAAAATGTATATACTTTTTATCCACAAATCTTGCACCAATTTCCACAACTTCATGCGTTATGTTGGAAAGGTCACACATGGGCGGAAGTACCGAAAAACTTGACTTGGTCTTAGCACGTTCGCTTTGTAAACACAATAGATCGGTACTTCCCCTACGCCAACGCGTGACCTTTACAACATGATTACATAATGCGTGAAGTGGACACTAGTGCAAGACGTGCATCTGTGGTTAAAAAGTATATATTTTTTTTTTTTTTTGTAGAAAATGACCAAACGTTTCACTAGATGACACCCTTATTCATTGGCTGGGATTGCGTAGAGCTCTTTGAAGCTGCACTGAATCTAAATTTTGGACCTTCAACCCATTGTACCCTGTTGAAGTTCACTATATGGAGTAAAATCCTGAAATGTTTTCCTCAAAAACCTAATTTTCTTTTCGACTGAAGAGAGACATGGACATCTTGGATGACATGGGGGTGAGTAAATTATCAGGAAATTTTAATTCTGAAATGAAGTAATCCTTTAAGCGCTCAAATATGAGTAATTGTTACCAAGAAGATGAATTCAGTAATATTTAATCAACGTTATTTTTGCATACTACATGGAAATGAGAAATTCATTCAAGTCCATTTCTGTGACTGAAAACATATGGGAAACTGTCTCTCCATTTTAAGGAATATCTTGGTTTAATTAAATATATTTTTAGACCCAGGTAATGAGAGCCATTCATTAAATTAAGTCCACCACAGGATTTTTTTTTTACGCCACCATTTACAGAATGGTAATGGATTTCTAACTGCTTAATTCATGTTCATATGTCAGGTCGATTTTTAGAGGCTGAGAAAAACATCAAGTTGAGGACAACAGAGCAGGGTGTTTATTTCAAGGTGCTATGTCACGAAATCAATCATATAGCACCTTCAAGGTGACGCCACGTGATAAATGAAGTCAGTACTGAAAGAGATGCAGTCTTTTTATATTTCATTCAATCTTAAAACCACGTGATCGCTTAAACCTTCAGTGAAGCCCAATGCTACATATGACTAGTATCAATTCTTCTGGTGACAGAATATATTCTTCTACATTTCTGCTCCCCCTTCCCCAACTTTGATTATAACAATTAAATAAAACCATCACAGAGGTTTTCTCAAGGCCGGCCGTGACAAACCTCCAGCCCAGCTGCCCCTCCCTCCCACACTCCCTCTGCAAAGTGTGTTGAAATGAGGCCTGATGAAAAGTCTATGGCGGGTGTGAATAATTCATGAATCATAAATTACAGCGCATGCCTCCCTGTAGGGGTAGTTATTTCACACCAGCTGTTCCGTAGCCTCCTCCTGTGCGGAAAATTAAAGAGAGGCGGTATTCTGAACCGTCCGTCGCCCTGACCGAGTCTCAGAGCAGTCCACTTCTGCCAGAGCTTTTATCATGACATCTTGTTCTTCGATACAAAAGGAACAGAACTGGGTGTTTTCTTTGTTACACCAGATCGATGGCTTCATTCAATATCTGAACACAGAACGTCTGGCCCCTTAAGGCTCCCTGGGAGATTTTTTTTTATTTTTTTATGTGTGAACCATAAAGCACAGTTTTTTTTTGTTTTTTTTTATTAACAGGACATTATAATGAAAGAAACAACTAAAATAAAACAAAAAAAGTGCTGATGCTGAGAAAAAGTACATTTCTGATGTAAGTGGTGATTTAAAGATAAAGATTCAGCAAAGTATATTCTTGCACCGTAGACTGAATATCACATGGCAAAGCTGTTTTCCTAAGATTTATTAAAGGGTTGATTCACCCTAAAATGAAATTTCTGTCATTAATTACTCACCCTCATGTCGTTCCACACCCGTAAGACCTTCATTCTTCCGGACACAAATTGAGATATTTTAATAAAATCCAAGAATTTTTTTTTTTTTTTAAATCACCCATAGAAAGCAACGTAATTACCGTCGTTCAAGGTCCAGAAAAGTAGTAAAACTGTTAATAGTGCAGTGGTTTTACAATGTTTTTACTACTTTTCTGGACCTTGAATGATGGCAATTTCATTACTTTCTATGGGCGATAAAAAACCTCTGGTATTTCATTAAAAAATCTTAATTTGTGTTACGAAGATGAACGAATGTCTTACGGTGTGGAACGACATGAGGCTGAGTAATAAATGACAATTTAAATTTTTGTGTGAACTAACCCTTTAATGCTTTTAACAAAAAGAAAAGTAAAAAACAAACACCATGACATTCTATAAAGCCCTGTAATGTGCTTTAAATATGAAGAACAAAGAACAAATGCTTTCATAGGTCTTAATATTTTATTTATTCATTTGATTTTTCAAAACTATTTTTTCATAATAAATCTTCACTTTGAGGTCATCAAAGAATTGTCACAATAAAAACAAAAGAAGGTATTATAGAAAAATTGTACACAAATAAAAAACACACAAAAACAAAAAGCAACATTTTATTCAGAATGTCATATAGTTTATACCTCTTGTACATTCCACACAGTACAAGATAGCAGAGAGAAGAATGTTTGCGAACACTTTTGAAGGGCGGTTTTCTCTAAATTTGTGCTTTTTATCTATAATCCAATATGGCCCAATTTGGGGGGCAGATCTGATCATTTATTACTTTTTGAGATTAAGATATTGTCTCTCGGTAGACTCAGAGTCCTAAATACCATGCATAATTTGTTTGGTCACTAAGACAAGCAAGAGGATATTGCTTAAACAGTCCAAAATCTTATTTTCCACATGTCTGTTTGCTTTCCAAAACCTATACCCATACTCTTGTCTTTTAATGTTGACACAACAGCAAAAAAAAAAGAAAAAAAAAGAAAAAGGAGTATGTCAAAAAGAACAGATGTTGGAGATGCACAAAGGAGGGAAAATAAAATCTGTATAGCTAATGGCAGAAACGGTTCTATCGCTATAGCAACACATTAACATTTAATTTTCTGTTTTTCATTTGTTTTCGCCTTGGTTTTTTCTTAAAAAAAAGTTTGAAGAGCAGGTATACTGTAGTTGGCATCATCTATATAACAGGCTATAAAACACCACTTCAGCCACAGTCCAGAGAGCACACAGATAGTCTTTGCACCGTATATAAACATGTAATAAGATACTTTACGTGCATGGAGTTTTTCCTCAATCTATCCCGAATGGCCCCGGTATTCCTCGTCGTCATCATCAGCGTCATCTGTCATCGTTTTGACAAACATACAAACAGAAGAAAATCCAACAACCTTTAGACGTGGATTGATATTTAAGGCCTCCACAATTCTCTTTGACACCAAGGGTTCTGTCCACCGAATGGAAATCAGTTCGGATCCTACTAAGGAGCAGTTCTTTCTCATCCAAACGCGCAATACTGCCATCAGAAAAGGGAGTCAAATACTTTGGCTGATTTAACAATCATAGGTAGCATCTCATTTGTAAGTCCTTCGTTCCTTTTCCAATCCGTCCCATTGGTGAATGTCTGTTTGGATTGTTGCAGATGGTTTTTCTGGCTTTTAGATTGAAAATGTTCCGGCAACACATATACAGGCAACATAATATGAAATACACTTAATTCTAACCAGTGGCCTTGTCTCTCAGCGATCCACTGCTGGAGTGACTATGTCGAGTCTTCTTGCACAGTACCGTTTCATTTTGTACACACTTTTCAGCTTAGTAAAGTTCTGGTGTGCTTGGTTATAAAGTATGTTTTGTTGTTGTTAGTAACAGTATATTGTGTCTTAGGTCAAACTAAGACAGTTTTGTCTTTTTCAATTTTTTTTTTTTTTCTCAATTACTATACACAGGTGGATCTCCCCTCCCCTTTTGCGTGTGAGTTCGGAGCACAGGATCTGTGGGTGGGTTGTAAGGGGGAGGGAGAAAGTCTGTGAGATCAGACGTAGTACTCCTTGTCCTTGTTCTTTTTATCTTTTTTATTTTTGGGCACGCCAATGGGCTTTTCTTTGACAGCGGCTCCGTTGGGCTGCGTGGCAGAATTACTAATATAGTTACGGCTCTCGTCCACGTGGTATGAGCCCTCGTCTCGGTTTCGGTATTTGTACATGGCATAGAGCAGGATTAGGATGCAGAGGGCGGCGGCCGCAACAATGCCTACGACCATGCCTGTGGTGCTGCTGGACTCCCGAATCACCTCCGGGCTGGGGTAACCCTTTGCCTCCGGCAGTGGAGGGTGAGCTGTGGACACACAGAATGGGAGAAAGAGAAAGAGGCCGTTCATTAAAGCAACAGGGATATCCATTTAGCTCTATTATTATACAGCTCACTAGAACACTTGATTCTGATAAATCACAGAATTCAGCGGTCAGATATTTCCTAATATTCAGCATTGTCCATGGCAACTGTATATTAGTCTGCTCACTTGGGTAACTGAAACGGTTGCTACATTTGTCTCTTATATACCTCGGACTTGCTCTCTTATTTCATATAAATGCAAATGGAACCATCTTGCATCTCAATTATCAATATGTAGTGAAAATGAAATCAGAGGACTTAAGTATTAAAAGCCAAAAATTTCACTGTATGCATCTTAAAGATCTTATTGTGAACAATTTATCATCATGTTGCATTTTTTTAAAATTAGTTTTGACTTTGTAATTCTTCAATCAAAATGCCATAACTCAGTCTTCCTGTAAAACGACACACTTCTCTTTGGTGATTTGACTTCTCCAATCGTTAAGTTATCATTTAGCTCACATTCAGATTTTCCTCCACCTAATCAACAACTGATGGATAGAACCAAGTCCACAACCTACATTTTTTGTTTCACTCTGATGTATGTCACAACACTTCCATTACATTGCAACTTGAATATTACTGTAGTATTGTTGATAGCTCAGTTGTTTTGTACACTATAATGGACAGTTTTTAATTTTCCTTTAAAGGTGCACTGGAAAAAATGCTTTTAGTTTTTGTCTTGTTCCTAGTCCAAATATTTAAAACTTCTTAAATCAAGAAGCATTTTTTGACAAGTAAAAATTGTCTTGTTTTAAGCAAAAACTCACTTGACATTTTTTCTGAAAATAAGCAAAAATAATCTTGTTTTTCTGTTTGAAATAAGATTATTTTGCTTGTTTTAAGCAAAAACTCACTTAATTGACTTTTTCTGAAAATAAGACAATTTTTACTTGTCAAAAAATGCTTCTTGATTTAAGAAGTTTTAGATATTTGGACTGCAAACAAGATAAAAAAAAATCTAAGTTAGAAAAGCATTTTTGTAGTGCAATATAATGATACCTCATCATACCTACATCCTGTGTTATTTCCGGTTTTATTTTGTAGAAATCATGGAAACATCAGAGATGCTTTAATATATTATATCTTTTATTAAACAAGGGAACAATTGTATGGGTACATTTATAGACAGAAAACTGATCACTGTTATATAGCTCAACACAATAAGTCTTATTGTTTGAATCCCATTTTCTTTATTATATTAATGTTATTCTATTATCGATCTAGCTTACTGCAGTGTGCAACAAGTTTCTCATAGCAGCCACCGAGCAAATGCACAGAGTACCGTTATAACAATTTTTTACACACTTAAATGTATCTAATATGATAAACAGCGCCGCGTTACCCCACATATACTTGAGCGGAAGAAGCAGAAGTGGCAACTGTGGTATAATTAAAGTTTCGCTGCTTTCAAGCTGTGTGTTGCGCTCTTCTCTCGTTACCAATCCAGCGGCCTCATTCAGCTCCAACAGCACTTGGCTTTGCTCTGCTTCATACTATAGTAACATTAATAATCTCATCCATGTACATGATTTCTACCCGAGTCTTTTCCCCTGGCTGTGAGGTCAAGACGACATCTCCCAGTCATCAAACTACACCTTTGTTATGAATAGGCGACCTAGTGGTGAAAATGTACATATTGTGCCTTTAAGGTAATATGCAGATTAAGTAAAATAATTTCAACTCACAGTATTCATGTGTGTTGGGATCACTTATCACCTTGGCTGGGTTTATTTTGCAATAACATACAGCTTAGTGAGCATTACCCCTTTCTTAAAAACCATCTACTGTAAGTAATTGTTCCAATCCGTAGAGTTAATTTAAAACTTTTCACTACTGTAATGTCAACATTGCAGCTTCTTTCACACCAGTAATAATGTTATTCAGTTTTGAGTCTGCGAAAAATACTAAGCGGAATGAAACTAGAAAGAACTTGAAAGAAACCCAAAAATCAATATTTCTTTGCCAAATTGATTCCTCTCCTGACGAGATTAGATATCCCACTGCGAAACTGCTTCACAGCACCGTTCAGTCACTTCAGTAAACAGAATATAAACCATAATAACGACACTCAACCTTGCAATATATGTATGTACTGCTGCTGAACGGACAAACTTGTACTGCAAGCTTGTGCTAACACACTTTGCTTATCAAACCGTCACAAAACACATCTGGCTGACGCAGATAGAGCGATCAGAATGGATATGTCGCACATTTTCCTTGAGCCGTGACCAGTGAGTGAACCTCGCTTCCTGGCTATTTATTCCTGGCAGAGAGAAAGACGTGGTGGGTGGAATAGTGTGGTATACTTTGTTCTGATCTATGTCTCCTGGAGAGGGGACAGTGACTGCGAGACAGTGCGACTGCAAGCTGAGTGTAAATGCTCGGCAAAACAACACCTGTGACAAAGCCGTTTACAGCTTAGGCTCGATCCACTGCAACTCGCAGGTGCAGGAAATTAGATGATGACAGAGTACAGCAGGGAATTATGGATAGCGACCTCTGCTCAAACATCTGTTTTTAGAAATGTCGTGTGGAAGGAGGACACTTTGAAGAGCCGTAACATCATTTATCTGAGACCTTTCAGTTTTGGCCAACATTTTACGTTTCTGCTCCCCCGTTCTTATTAGCAAGATTTTGCATGATTTGTCAGCGTGTTTTTCCGTTAAGTCATGGACATGCTTTCATTGCCCTATGTATAATATGACTGCTGCATAGGCCACTAGTGGCTGTAACTAAGCCAGCTGAAGGAATCCAGATTGGGTTAACCTTTGTGCTTCATTTTTCATGTCGAAAGTGGTTTGCGCAGTCGACTGAGTAGCCAGGACGCACCCGCTGCGTAGAGAAATGGGAAAAGCAGTATGTGCTACGCTAGCATGCTCGCTGGCCTTTTCTGAAATTACACCTCAACAAAATTCGCCAGGACTCTTTTCCTCACAATCAGTGAGGAAAAACATGAGTAAAATACAGATTTTGCTTAAACGGGTAAAAATGAAATCATGTGAGCTGAAATGATACAGAAGCACAAAGAAATTTGATGACAGGCACAAGTTAAAGTTTGTTTAATATAATGACCTATTTAAAAGCTCATCTAAGCAATGAGCTCCCTCTGTGCCAGAAAGGAAATTAAAATACTATATTAACAGCACATAAACAGGGTAAAGGATTGAATGTGGTTTAATGAGGTATTAATGTCTGTTTAAAGAGGCAAAGGCAGATTATACAAACATATATTTCAGCACACGCTGCGAACACTTTGATAAATGAGCACATAAACAACAATACAGCTCAGGTAACAGCGCGTCCTAACCGGCAACGAAACCATAAAAGCCCTTTCAAGTTAATCTGAGCTCCTGTTCGAACAAGGTGCGACAAGCGATGAACGCCGCTACATTTTGACAGTCGCTCGGTTTCTATTTCTGCACCGTAGCGCCGGATTACTTCAAACATGGATGAGTCTAGGAGAGGTTGTTTTTGGAAGCTGAGAAACATCGGATATGACAAATCCCTCAAGATCCAGAAGGAACACCATAAAATAGATGGCGCCCGAAGAAGCTTCGTGGAAGTGCCGAAAATACAAGACGTGTTCTAGGTTTTACGCTCTTCAGCTCGCCCTTGCTGTTGTGATTGGCTGTGGTTTTGTTGAGTTGAATTTTCGCATTAAGTGTGGGCAGGAAAATTACTTTTCGCTGGAATCTCGTCACGCATGACACGACGGACACATTTCCCAGACTGTTTTCATTTTTTTTGGTGTACAATGTGTGTCCGCTTGGCTGAATATGTGAGAAATGATGCCATTTGGTATTTTAAACACTATTTTTGTACTCATGAAAAAAGACATTTTGGTAAAATGTCAAATATGTTTGTTTCACCCCACATTATAGTGTTAGGACACTACACAGAAAATAATTGTCCTTTCGTTTAACTTGTACTGTAATCAGATAATATTGCATGGAGTGGTTTCAAACAGAACAATGAAAAAATGGAGAACATTTTTGAAGGAAAAGAACACGTGGATAGTAATAATATAAAAGAAAGATGACTAACCTAACCCACCTGAACTTGGGTCGCAAGGGTCGATGTCCTCATCGTCACTGGGACATTCTGCCGACGCTACCAGAAGATCATCCTGTACCAGAGAGACACAAGAGAGATAGAGGGTTAGTCAGAAACACCTTGTGGCATCATTACAGTTTTATAGGGCTGCTGTGTCATCTAAGGCCTCACGCTGTGAGCTAGAGAGAGAGGAACGAAAAGGAAGTGTCCTTTCCACTGCCACTCTGACATCTCACAGGTCCTCTGAGCTTTGACTCACAGGCATGATCAAAGGTGTCCTAACTGGAAAAGGTCACAACTTTTCCAGAAAAACCCTTTCTGTGGATTATAACATGCCAAATCACCTTATAGTACAGTCTTGAGAGACTTCCACATCAAGGCAGTTGGAAATATCGATCAGAGCATCACAAACACACACAAAGATTTCACAAATCCCCTGACGAATACAATTTTGCCAGCAGTTGCTTTATAAAGACAAGCACGCAGAAACATGTGGTGTGAGAAGCATCAAATCCGCTCACATCCATCCGTCCCGCTGGAAAACAATCTCATCAAACGTGCCTTTTAATCTGAAATAAAACCATAGGAAGCAAATCTACAGACAAGCCCTATCAAGGACAATGCGCGGCGCTGAGACGCTCACAACATATACTGAAGAAAATCTTGCCTCTGCTCCAGTGATGGTTCCGAAGGGAAAGAAAGCCATGTTGAGATTTCACGGTTTGAACTCCAAAGATGGTATCCGACTGTGGTTTAATAGCTCAGAACGTCTCTCCGTGCAGGAATTCTCCATCAACTATGCAAAAAGGCAGCGAGCTTGACGTTCCTCTCAGCGCTACAGCAGAAAATTCCATCTGACGATGTCGCTTTGGTGGCATCCATTTAGTGCCAGTCTTCACACTTCTCTCTCTCTCTCTGCAATTAGCCAGAGTGTGTATACATTTGCCAGCTGGCCAAACGTGTACATGCATGTGTGCTTGTCCCAATAGAAACGCAGGGCTGGCTGAGTGTGTGTGTGCGCGTGCACGGGGAGGAAAGACATCGATTTGTCTCTCTGAGCTCACACAGTCTGCCCACAGGCTGCGGGGCAGTGCCCACGCCAATCAGGACCTTTAACCATCATCACAGCCACGCGGACCACACGAAACAACACGGAAAGAGAGAGAGGGAGAAGAAAAGGGGAGAGGAAAGTAGGAGTGGGAGGGCACCCTGCACAGTTGTTTCAAAGTGGTTGCCGTAACCACATGGTTGCCATTTTCCTTGCAGCAATATCTGTTCAACTCCCAGCTCTCAAACACCCTGCAAGTAGGTCAGTGCGGGTGAATAATTTAGATCCCTGACGTTACAGTGCTGGTTTGTGTGCTGCCGCTGGAAGGCTGGGAGACATGGAGGTAATGTGTTGCAGCAGGAGTGCACAACAGAGCCCTTGCTAAAGGCCGGCAGCGGCATCTGTCTGCCCGACTCTAGAGATAGAAAGAATAATAACGCAGAGATCCTGGGAGCCACGGGTCACTGGTTGAAGTTGTCCATGCCGCGGCGTCTCTCATTCTGTGAGCTGACATAAGACCGCAACTATCATGGATATTGAGATTAGAAGTAAACCGAAATGTGGTTACGTCTCTGATAAAAGGCATGGGAGACAGGTCCACAAGCTTAATAATGCATAGGCATGAGTCACAACTTAGACTCTGCGTTCTCTTCCTTGACATGACCACCGAGAGAAAGGAAGGAGTTCTAGAGGAGGGATGAAGTTGTGGTGTAGTGGTTAAGGTAGTCCACAAGTTGTAAGTAAAGCTTGGTGGTATATATTGAACATTCATTATATGTGTTCAAAAGTTCGGGTTAGAAAGTTTTTGAAAGAGGTGTCTTCTCTCACCAAGACACACACACATATATGATAAAAAAAAAAAAAAAGAATAGTAATTCATTAAAATAGTAATTCAGTGTCACGTTAAATCATTCTAATATGCTGATTTGGTGCTCGAGAAATATTTATCATCAATTTGAAAAGGCTTGTGCTGCTTAATATTTTTGTGGAAACTGCTATTTTTTTTTTGTCTTCTTTGATGAAGAGAAAGTTCAAAAGAACAGCATTTACTTGTAATAGAAATCTTCTGTAACATTTATTAATGTCTTATCTGTCATTTACTTTACTGTTCTAATATACTGTTAATTAAATGTGTCCTTGTTGAATAAAAGTATTAAAGGGTTAGTTCACTCAAATGAAAATTATGTCATTAATTACTCCTCACGTCATTCCAAACCTGTAAGACTTTTGTTCATCTTCAGAACACAAATTAAGGTTTTTTTTATTTATTTATTTTTAAATCTGAGAGCTTTCTGTCTTCATATACAGCTACGCAACTACCACTTTGTCACTTCAAAAAGTTCATAAAGAGATCGTAAAACTCATCCAGATTTGAGTGGTTTACTGCAAATTGTCCAGACACCCGATCGCTTTATATGATGAACAGATTTAATTTAGGCTTTTATTCACATATAAACATTGATCAGCAAACATAAACAGAAGCTCAACCAAACCCGCTTCACGCGCGAAAATGAACCTTATTGGTTCTCGCACGTCAAACCAACATGCTTGAACTTCCGTTTACCATAACTGATGTGCGAGTTGATGAATGTGAATAAAAGCCTAAATTCAGTCTGTTCATTATATAAAGCGATCGTGTCTCTTCAGAAAATTTGAACTAAAGTGACTAAAAACAATTACTGCCCCTAAACTTTTGAACAATAGCGTGATTCCAATGATTCTGTTACATGAAATATTATGTTTTCCAAATAGCACATCATTAAACTAGTTTTGAGATCATTGTCTTGGTAAGATTTAGCTGTTTTAATAGCATCTCTAATGAAAACTTCAATAGCAAAGACACAGTAAGAGTGCTTTCACACCTGCCTCATTTAGTTCGGTTGAATCGTACCAGAGTTCGTTTCCCCCTTTCAAAAGCGGATCAAACAAGCGTACCGAGACCTGATTGAAGAGGTGGTCTCGGTACGCTTTCAAACGAACTCTGGGGCAGTACGCGTGAGATGTGAAAGCAATCAGACCCAGTTAACGGACCAACGAACCAAATTATGTCATAATTCATAACGGGAAATGTGATATAAAAAGCAGTAGTGAGCACATTATTTACCATAGCTGAAAACCAACGAGCACCTTGTGTATTTGCACTTTTCTGTGTGAGAATGCTGTCCCGACGAAGCCTTTTCCCCGCTCTGCTTCATTATTAAAAGTATATGGTCTCTCTCGACACACTGACAACAGTTCGACTACTACTAGACAGCGCTGGGAAACCAGAGACGGACCGAGAGAGAAAGAGAGAGTGCGCGTTTGAATTTGCCGCAGCATTAATATATGTAGTATAATTTAACAGCGGGAAAGATGGCTACATTTATAAAGTGTTTGCGTGTGTCTCGACAGTTACAAATAAAGCCACAATAAACTCATGGAGCGAACTTGTCGATCATTATTTTGATGGATGACGCAGAGAAAATTCTGACCAATAAGAGGTACGCTTTGAAATGTTGCCATGTGAAAGCGAACCGAACTGAACCAAGAAAAAAAGCAACATTGTAACAAATTTAGTCCCTGTTTCGGAACAAAACAAGCGATCCATAGGTGTGAAAACACCCTAAGAGTTGGTTCATTTCTGTAATTCACTTCAAACTATCCATTTCGATGAATCAGTTAAATCAAGTCAGTCGTATTTGACTACAATTACTATTTAGGTTGCAACGATGGTAACAATATATATACAACATAAATAGAATATGAAGGCAAAAGGCAAAAACTGATAAATCATCCAGCCCTAACTGTATGGAGGGGAAAGGAATCTGCTAAATGACTACATGCCATTATGACTGGCTTTACATGAACATGCTCCACCAAACCTTTGTTAGGATCTCTATTTAAATTCCTCTCACACAGCTGAGCACCAGAAGCCATTCTTCTCTTTCACTCTCTTTCCACTTTTAGAAACATTGCCCCTCAGCAAAGTGTCAAAACTCAGATTTAAGTCCTCAGATGTGGCGTTACACAAGCTCTTGAGTGTGAGGCTGTTTTCTGCAGAAAAGTCACATATGACTAAGACCGAGCCTTCAGCATCCATCTGCCTGAGCTCGCCGATCTCCTCCATCCACTGCCCACTCAACAGCTGTGCTGAGGCGGATGAGGAGGACAGAAGCGGCCTACATTATGACTGTCCATTTTCCTCCTGCTGAACAACTAGAGTGCAGCATGTTAGAGACGGTGGGTGTGCTATCGGAGCATCATTTGCACTCACATTCACAGTATTAGACTCCCTGTTTTGCTTGCTCTTAATTACTGCACTGCCAACAGGCACAGTAAGGGATGTGACAGCGCCAAAATGGGCGGGGGAGTGGAGGGCGAGAGAGACAACGACGCTTTATTCACCTGTGAACACAGAGGGGAAACCAGCTGTGCCCTAATGAGAAAGGAGTTACCTCAACTCAAATGCTCTCACTAAACACACACTGTTCAAGCTCCGCCTCCATTCATCCCTCTCCAATTATCTCTCAGCTGCCACACTGATCTATAGAGACACAGACTAAAAGTAGGATCTGACTGAGCCAGCTGTACATGGCCTGGATAAGAGGGGCACTGGAAGTGGGTGGATCTGACCTACTGACCTCTCCAACCCAAAACCTTATTACCTTATGTAAGTAGGATCCAAATTAACTTCTTAATTCAGCAAATTCTGCAGCTATGAATTTGTTATAATGGCTATGAAACTTAATTGTTTAGCATTATTTTATCTTATATATACATCATATATTACACCATATATTATCTTGCAGTTCCAGTGACACTATTTGTACTCACATTTGGCACTTGGTCTTAATTTTGGACCCTGTATGTAAGTCCTGACCCTCAAGACTCTCTAACAGGCTTGTTGTGCAAAATGATTCCTTCAATTTCCATCTAACAGATACTTATGAAAGCTTGAACAGCTACTTTTTTTCCCCTCTCAATTCTGACTTTTCTTGCAATTCTGACTTCTTTTCTCAGAATTGTGAGAGATAAACTTGCAATTGTGTGTTATAAAGTCAAATTCTGAGGAAAAAAAGACTAATTCTCAGAATTATTAGTTTATATCACACATTTCTGACTATACGGTTAAGTCCGACATCACGCGGAAACGCTTCCAGGTCCAAACACTCTCTCATACCACAAGAAAACAACAAACGGTGCTAATATACACACACAATGTGGTGTAATGATTTTAAAAAATTATAATCGTAACCTTTATCTCCATACCAAATAGGTATATACCCAGATGGCCAGACAGTGATTCATCTTTTATAAATCATTAAAATATTAATGTATGTGATGCTGTGAGCATGGAGACTGTAAGTATTTTAAATATTTAACTTTTTAAAATGTTTCATATGAATAAATAGCGCACATAAACAGCTGTTCCGATGGCATTCTCAAGTGAAACAAGCCAGGGCCCAGAAACGGTGTTCCTTAAACAAGTGGATATCACAAAATTCAGACTTTATAACTTGCAATTGTGACTGTCACAATTGCAAGTTTATATCACACAATTCTGAGAAAAAATGTCAGAATTGCAAGATGTAAACTAGGAGTTTGATTGACAGGTGATTTGACCAATTATAACGCGTCTTTGCGAAGGTTCAATTACGAGGAAAAAAAAAAAAAAAAAAAGAATTGTGATAAGTCGCAATTACCTTTCATTTTTTATTCAGTGGTGGAAACAACCGCTTCCATAGATACCACACTTCAAGTCCTTCTTGTTGTAACAATTTACACTCAAAAACCAATATAAATTTCACAGCCAGTCTGAGATGGCCAGGCTCAGACACTCACATTCACCTCTATCGCTCCATCTCTAGCTCTCTAGTCATGAAGATGCTAGTATTCCACAAAGAATAGGAATATCTCAGAACAGTGCACCGTCTGTTGTTGTTGCCATGGTGACATGAAGATTCAGCCTGTTCAAAATGATAGGAAATAAAAACCGAATCGCCTCGGTAACTCAGCTGGGACCTGCAAAGCAAACCATTGATTTCTCGCTGAAATCTGTTTTTCTTCTTTTTCTCCATATTCCTTTCCTCCAGCCAGAGTGAGAAAAAGAAAGGGTGAGAGAAAGCACAAGAACATCAAAATCTGCCAGCTAACAGCCTGCTAATGAAGTGTGAATATTCATAGAGAGGTCCTGGTGCTAAATGCAGCCTCACTTTGCTGAGAGATGTGTGTTTAAAATACCGAGAGCTCATACAATGAATAAAAAATGGCCACTGATGCACTGCAGTATTCTCTAACAAGAACAGTTAAAAAAAAAAAAAAAAATCACAGGAAACACAATGGAGATACGCCTGCTAGTATACAACTAGCATGCACAGGAATATATAGAGCTGGCCCACAGGGCCTCCATATGTGCTCACTGACATCCTGTACATGAGAATCAACTAGTTAAAGATTCAAATGCTGAAAAAAACAACCTGAAGTGCAGGTTGAATCTCTCCATTTTCCATCCTCAAATGCCGTACTAAGATGAATAGAAAACCCAGACCTTTCATAGAAGATGGCTTCCTGTGCAATTATTCACGTATCAATCAAGAATGATTCTCATTTAGGTATTAGATTTTCACGTATTGTACATTCAAAAGCTCTATAATATCCTGGTTAATAATCTTTCAAAATGTTATGGTTATTTCATGTTTCTGAGTCATACTGTGAAAGACACATTGGTGCATTTTGTTCCAAAGAAAAAAATTGTCTTATATTTTAATCGAATGTTCAATAACGTTAATCAATAGTCAAATAGTTTAAACACCATTTTTGCAAACTCCTTGGGTTTGTTTTATAACTTTTCGTGGATTGATAAGATCAATTTGCGTCCTACTTTTTTTTTTTTTATCACTTACTATCATGTTTCACTTACAAATATGAAAAATTGCTGAAGTAAAATGGCAATTCACACTGACTAAGAACTAATTTATTAAAGCTTTTAATAACTGGAAAAAAAAATTTGAACAATTTAAGTATAACTGTCTTCTATATTCTTCAAAGGAAAAAAAAAATAAAATGCATCAAGACTGACCGAGAAGTTCTCAAAGTACTCTTGACTCACTCTGAGAAGACATGTGAGTCACAAGTAGCCATTACAAGCAACTCCCAAGGGTCATCCAAGTGGGAATAAATAAATCTGATCATACACGCTGCCCACAGACAGAACACGCTGTTACAGACTGAAGCTCTAGATCTTAAACAAAGAGTGAAAGAGAGGGGGCAACCTGCCAACTTCACACAACACAACACACACACTTGTTCACAGCACACTGGGTTGAACTTTACTGGAGGACAGCACTTAATCTTCACACACTTTTAATGAGGGGCAGAAAAAATGAGATGGAAATCAACAAAGGACAGTACAAATAACAGCATCAGTGGGCGGTCGAGACGACAGGAGGAAGCGTGTTGTTAAGGATGAGAAGAAACCGGCATGCCATGAATGACTTTGGAAATGCGAAGTCGCCGCAACAGATGTGGACATCGGCGACGAATGACGGCAACCTCATGCACGCTCACAAAAGCACTGCAACTTTTCTTTCTTTTCCCATAACTCCCTCACCGCTGCCCCAATTCTCTTTCCTCTCTGCCTCTCTCTCTCTCTCGCTCTCTCGCTCGCTCTACGTGCAGAGCGCTGCAGACAAATGGTGCATGCCTTTCGCTGCATGGATATGACAACATCAAAGACTCTGCATGCGATGATGGCTGGATGGAGAAGGACCGTGAGAAAGAGAGACTACCTGGGATGAGGAACAATGCCACCTCGCATCCATGATGGCAGCCTGGCTACACTGTCTGCCTCCTCTATACAGCTTTGCTTTTCTGTTTAGGTGAGAGTTTGTCCTCTCTCCCTCTCTGATCTCCCCGTCCCTGCTCCTAGAGCAACAAAAAAGCCCCACACCAATAAAATAAAGTCCGCTCTGTCAGATCAAAAGTGATGACTGGAGAAGTCCTACTTTGGTAAGCAGATAGGAATGATAAATTGTCTGTGCATCAGGAGAGACTATGAGTGCCTTCTACAGACCAGAAGAGAGAGAGAGAGGGAGGGAAGGCGTAAGCGAGGGAGAAGAGAAAACGAGAAAGATACACACGGAGAGAGGCGGGAGTGAGAGGGAAAATACGGTACGACTGCAAGCCGATCACCTGACTTGTTTCAGCCAATCGGCATCGCCGCTCAGCTTGGAGGTTGCTAAGGGTTCGCTCAGTTGGAGATATTTTATTATAGCATTCTTTAGAAAGAGATTGATGTGTGTATGTGGAGAGGAGGGGGGTTGCACACCTTCTGCCCTGCCATGAAACTCCACAGAGACACAACCCACAATCCAACATCAAACACACATGCACGCTTTTAAAATAAATCTCTCCACAGCGAGAGCACGAATGTTACACAACGGATGGCAAAATCTCCATGTTTTCATCTCCACTGGCCCTTCTGCTCCTTTGGGACCTTGGGTTATTCAGCTCCATCTAAATGCCTCCGCCAGCTAAACTAACCAGCATGAACGCTCATTTCACTCACATTCAAATGCGTGCTTTGGGCACGTAGACGCCCACTGAGAAAGGAGGGGCGGAACAGATAAAGAGAGATACGTGGTAGGCGTCTGTTTTTCGCACAGTGGTCAGTCTCAGAGGACTCCATTCGTCCCCTGTGTCTGCAGAATCTGTGCACAGACACCAAACGCAGCCATACATTATAAATGTGACAGAATTTATAAAAAAGGAACAAAAACGATCCAAGGTCTCACGCATTGGAGATTAGACATGATAGCTTGGAACACAAATATCTGGTCTATCATGAAGACTATACAAGCGACATGAAAAACCCTTTGTGAATTAACAGGGTTGTCATTACCCACAAGCACACAGATTAATAAACGTTTGCAATATCTACCACCTCCAGAGAGAGAGAGAGAGAGAGCAGGGGAGGAAAAAAAGAGCTGAGCAGTAGTCCATTTTATTACTCGCTTTGTGCCAGCTCAAACAATCGTATTGATTGACTGATTTAAGCGGTCAGTGTAAATGAGCACTGGGACAACAGTGCATGCAGGGCAAGTCACAGGATCCATTAATTGGACAGAAGTGGGAAAAAAGCACAGGAATCTGGACCGGTTTAAATCTATCTGCTGAACATTGTCCTGCCCTCATGATGCAACAGAATGAAACAAGTTGGTACCTCATTAGTGTACATGTGAATCCTGATGCTGGACTGTTGTATTTTGGGAATTTTGAAACCTCACACAAATATGCATATCTAATTCAGGTCATTTAAATAATAAAGCTAATTACTACTAGCACTGGGTAATATACAACACATATTCTGGTGATATAAAAATAAGCAACATTATGCAATTTTATTTGATCTTATTTGACTACTTTTGCGATTGATTTGATTCATTTTCTTCAATCGGTTCAAAATATTAGTTTCAATGAATCAACTCAGACATACTCTATACTAAGTATGCAGTATGCCATTTTTCATCTATTAAAATGGTTTAGTATAAAATAAATATTGCTGTTCATTATTATGTACTGACATTGTACATATAAGTTAAAATGATTAAAATGATAAATGAAATCTTCCCTGTGTTCATTTAGTTAAAACACTGGATCTAGTAAGACAGTAATTGCTGTTTGGTCAAAATTATGGTTCTTCTGATAACAAATTAAAAAAAAAAAAATACAAAATAACCCCTATTAACCGTTTCAGAACAACAATCAGAAACAGATTTTTTAAGTTCTAAATATTACTGAACTTGCCACATTTTATATTAACAAACACAGATACAGTCAAACCAAAATTTAACCAGAGTTAAACTGTCAGAAAAAATGTATCTTAATTATGTCAGATAACACAAGCAAAACATGGTCAGGTCAAAGTGTCAGAATAGTTTTTGGTCCCAAATTTTTATCAATTTTACTGGTAGTCCACTGTAATTAATAATTTTTGGGTATAATATGTCAGTTTATTTTGCTGTCCTCACATGAATAAATAGTGTCCTGCACCCACTAGTGAAAAAATACAATAAAAATATATCTAGTGTCTGAATAATTTTTAGTTTGGCTGTATACATACATACATATACACACAGTTTTTTTGGCCTTCCAGTCCTTTTCCATTCCATTCAGGTTTTAGAGAGTCAGGTTCCCGCTATTGCTCAAGTGTAAGGGGAGGTCACTAAATACTTGCCTTTAGCCTATAAAAGCGTTTCCCCCCCCCCCCCCAGATTTTTTAATTCTGTTTTTAATACTGCATACAAATTTACTATATTTTCTGTTTACATTCTAATAAAGAGACTGAGAAATAATTATACATGGTCATGATATAATTGCTAAAACAACATCTAATGTGGCCTAATATTTTTGCACAGTACTCTGTGTGTTCTTGTGTGTGTGTGTGTGTGTGTGTGTGTGTGTGTGTGTGTGTGTGTGTGTGTGTGTGTATATATATATGTGTGTGTGTGTGTGTGTGTGTGTGTGTGTGTACACTTCCTGTGACCTTGTAAACCAAATAGCTTAAAAAAACATATGAAATGGTGCTTTTGAGAAATTCCAAAAATGCAGACAGTTTCCTGTGATGGGTAGGTTTAGGGGTAGGGGTAGTGTAGGGGAATAGAATATACAGTTTGTACAGTATAAAAACCATTACGTGTATGGAGAGTCCCCGTAAACCATATATACAAGTATGTATGTGTGTGTGTGTGTGTGTGTATATATATATATATATATATATATATATATATATATATATATATATATATATATATATATATACACACACACACACACTTATTTTTATGCTATATATAAATATGTAAACATTGCTTTCTATTTGACATTTCATACATTATCAACTTTTTAGAGACATTTTTCAACAAATTTTATCCCCAAAGTATAGCGAAGTTGGAAAGACTCACACAAACACAATTGAGTGCATCATTTCAAATCACAAAGGTAAAAGAAAACTCATTGAAACAATTTTCAAATGCAATATATATATATAATATTCCCACTATGCAAGAACTGATTTGTAATGACCATCAGGACCACACACTGTAAACACATTACAGTAATTTTCAGTAAATATTTTCATCAAGAGCGAGAGAGAGAGAAAAAAAGAGACCTATTTTGCATCTGATGGAATCAAATCCACTCAGCACCAACACAGGGCATCTATAAATGCATGACACTCACGTGGCACACACCCACGCTGCCATTTTCTAGGCAGAGAAGTGGCGCTTCACTGCCCTCTGCCCATCTCTAGATCTAAAAGATACCCCAGGGTGTTTAATGACATGCACAGCTCACACAGGAAATGCTAATTTATTATTTAAAGCCCAGCACATAGCCCGATGGCCCGCCGCAGCAAGATGTCCCTGTAAATCAGAATAAACACACGGGTTCCTGGCATGCCAAATCCCATCGAGCCAAACACCACGGCCACTGATGTGAAGGGATATCAGAAACACAGCATCAAAAACAAGACAGAAGAGCCACAAATCCATAAACATAGTGATGTAACAGGTAAAATGCAGAGAAAGTACACTTACGTGAAGAAAAACCAAAGAGAAAGAGTGGGACAGAGGATAAAGAAGATAATAAAAAAGCTGTCACTTCTGAACATCAGTCGTGTGGGTGGTAGTCACAAAGGAAATCAACTTCTGATAGAAATATTAAACATCTCATCTGTCAGTCAGTCACAAGCAGACGTTGCATGCATGTGTTTTTCTAAGCATGTTGGGCTCCTCTGAGACGACCTCAGTTGTTTGTTTGTTGTGGCTGCTGTTTGAACAGAAGCGAGTAAAACACGATGCTTGGCTTTCTATCATTAACGCTTCTTTAAAAAGCTTATATGCTGTGAGCCAGTGTCAGACAATAGCAAAACCAGTTTATCTGAGGATAATCCAAGCTCCACACGTCATTTTAAGATTAAGCATGCTCACAGAGCAGATCTGAAGCCATTAAATGAAAAAACTGGTCATGCAAAGTATGCAAAATTATTCCAAAGGCTACAGACCTCATTTACACTACACACAAATTTGCTGTATTACAAGCAAATCAATTGATCTGCATGAAATATTATTTCCTCCTGAGCCATTCATTTGTAAACCATTTGTACAATAAAAATCATCTCTATTATCTACAGCGCCTTTATCTTCAAAGGCCACGCTGACAATCTGGGACTCAAAATCTCATTTAATGCTGGAAATGAACTGAAAGTTTCAGGATTTTTAAATTTAAAACAAAGCAGTATTATGAAACGAAATAGAACATTTAAGATTCTGCACTACAGCTCACTAATCAAAAAATAATTACATGGGTCAATGGCAACATTCACTTTTTTTGTCTCATCTCTTAGTTTATTCAAACCTATATTAAAAATGCAATTCATACATAAAATGACTTGAATACACATCTTTTATGAGATGAGCGTGTTTAATTTCTAAATTAAAATCCATTTAGATTTTTTTGGGTAGTTCAGAGAGTAAAATATAACATGGTGTAACTCCTCAAAAACAATAATATTTATTAAATAACAAATAATATTTATGAATGAATAATTAATGATATTTGAAAAATTACCTTATTTTAAATCATTTTGAAAATGATAAAAAATTACATATATCTTTTTATAAATTATCCTTTTTTTTTTATACCGCATCACAACTGTATTAAAGGATTAGTTCACTTTAAAATGAAAATTACCCCAAGCTTTACTCACCCTCAAACCATCCAAAGTGTATATGACTTTCTTCTTTCTGATGAACACAATCAGAGTTATATTAATAAATATCCTGACGCGATCAAGCTTTATAATGGCTCAAGAACAAGCTCAAGAAAGTGCATCCATCCATCATAAACTTAATCCACACGGCTCCGGGGGGTTAATAAAGGCCTTCTGAAGCGAAGCGATGCGTTTGTGTAAGAAAAATATTCGTATTTAACAAGATATACAGTAAAACCACCTTCCATATTCATCTTAGGAAGAAAGCGTAAAGCCTCTTGCAGTTCAAAACACATAGGCGGTCTGACGGAAGCTAGATATTTTACTTTAGAACTTGTTATATATGGATATTTTTCTTACACAAATGCATCGCTTCACTTCAGAAGGCCTTTATTACCCCCCAAAGCCATGTGGAGTATGTTTATGATGAATGGAAGCACTTTCTTGAGCTTCAAACTCGTTGGTCCCATTCACTGCCAATATAAAGCTTGGACGCATCAGGATATTTATTAATAAAACTCCGATTGTGTTCATCAGAAAGAAGAAAGTCATACACACCTACACTCTAAAAAATGCTGGGTTGTTTCAACCCAAATTTGGGTCAAAAATGGACAAACCCAACCGTTGGGTTAAAAAATGCATTTAAAAATGTAACCCAATGGTTGGGTTTGTCCATTTTTGACCCAAACTTGGGTTGAAACAACCCAGCATTTTTTAGAGTGTAGGATGGCTTGAGGGTGAGTAAATCTTGAGGTAATTTTCATTTTAAAGTGAACTTATACTTTAAATAATTAGTTGATTACACTTAATCTTTTAATTCTTCAAAACTATATAAAAAATGCGTTTCGTATTTTCCCCTTCTTTTTAAAAGATTTTTCCTTTTCTTTATTGTGAACACTCATATGTCACTCACCCATATTATATAATATAATCAAATAATAATTCATGTTAATTTTTCAGCTTGTTCAATTCACAAACTTTTCATACAGATTGAACAATTACATTTCTATTCCTTAGCACACTGCACGGCAATTTTCACGCTCTCAAGTGACACTTAAATTCCTTTAGCCCTTCTTCCAGATCTCGGCTAATTCGAGGATGTTTAAGGGGGAGACCTCGGCAGACACTCTGGTAAAGTGTTAAGAAGATGGAGAGCCCAAGAAGTTCCATTAGCTCTTATTACAGAGCGCTCTCCGGTCTAATGGCTGCTCCCGTCTAATGGGCATCACAAAGGCCTGTAATCAAAGAACCACAAACTCCTCTTTGATTTCATATCCCTCTCTTTTATTGTTAATTAGATATTAAAAATCCATCTTAAAAAAATGAAGCAGTTGATTTGGACAGCGCAGCTGTGCAGAGAGAGAGAGAGAAAGAGATTGTAATGGATGATAATGGAGCGCAGATGGCGCAAACTTAGAGAGTGGCATAGACACCGCTGTGCCGAGAAGAGAGGAGTCTCATATTTCCATGGCAACATTTACCATCATTGTCGGTGTGCGGAGGGCGGCAAGCCCACCATTTTGTAATGCAATCCACAGACGAGGCCATGATAAGCCAACATCACGATTGGGCGCTAATAGATCGAAATATCTGTTATTGCACAGCTATCACTTTCACACGACGTGCCTGGAGTGCCCTTGAGCAGGGAGGTAATTTAATATGCAGTGCCAGATTCAGTTTTAACCATATCAAATTACGATTTTATTGTTGTGGAGGCTAAATCACAGTGCGTAAAGTCACGCACGAGGGGACGAGACTGAACTGGCCTTGGCAAGCCTGTCAATCACCTCGTTCAGCCTCCTGCTCTGACATGTAATTACAGTGTCACCGTAATTAGAGCTCACTGTCAGGGCCCTGAATGATGCCTCGCGCTCGCGTCGTAAAGAGAGAGGCCGACCGGAGAGAAAAACCTGCGAGTTGTAAAGGAGAAAAGCATGTCCACCTACACAGCGCTCATGTCCCCTACTGATTTCTCCCCTTTATGGCCCTTGTTCCATTTGCTTGTGGGTTCTCTGTGTTCACACAGACTTATTGACAGACTCTAGTCTCCCAGCATCCCCCGGCACTCTCTCTCATCCTGAGCCACAGCACATCCACAAAAGAAACGGGCCAATCACTTTGTGTCTGAAAGCAATTGAACTGTGCCGGGCCGAAACCCTTTGTCGGTTCGATAATGTGCGATCTAGCCACGGGCACGTCTTTAAGTGCCCTGGTCTTAGTCTCGAGGCCTCTTTTGCTTGAGAGAACATGGAGTTCAGTTTAAACCGGCCTCGTTGCTGTCTGGGTCACTTATTGAAACGCCACTTACAATGTATTAGATGGTAGAAGAGAAACTGAGTGAGTGTGCGAAAGGAATAAAGAGAGAAGCCGAGAGTAATGATGTAGACGGCCGATAACAGCACAGAGCTAAAACACAACACACTGACCCAGACAACACACAGCCTGTCTGCTTCAATCTGATCCCACCAATCGGTTCCAAAACTTTGAGCCAATGATAAATCATTCAAAGTCAGACCTATTCGCTAATAAATCATGTAGACCAATTTATGAGGTGAAGAAGCATTTGCATAAAGATCGCACAGCATAACTAGCATGACATGTTTAATGACAACAGAAATTTCAATGACTTTTTCAAGCCTGGAAACCACAAATTTGGAGTTGCCCTCAGCATTGTTTACCTCATTAAAAACATTTTATACACAAATAGCTATCAAATATTACTTTGTCTTGCCCAGTACTCACACTTGCGGTCTTGACCACTTGTGTATGTGGCAGGAAATAAGTGCACAAGACTGTCCCAAATTGGAAAAAAGTAAAATCTCAGTGCCCTTAATGCACACTAAAAGAACTAAATACGCTTTGGAGCGGTATTGCCGACAGTGTGTGCCAAAAACTTTACAGTGTAAGTTAAATTAAAGGGTTAGTTCACCCAATTCTGTCATTAATTACTCACCTTCATGTCGTTCCACACCGTAAGACCTTCGTTCATCTTCGGAACACAAATTAAGATATTTTTGTTGAAATCCGAGACTCGTCCATAGACAGCAATTTAACCACCACTTTCAAGGTTCAGAATGGTACTGAAGACATCATTAAAATAGTCGACGTGAATGCATTGGTTCAACCTTAATTTTATGAAGCGACAAGAATACTTTTTGTACGCAAAAACAAAACAAAAATAACGACTTTATTCAACAATATCTTCTCTTGTGTGTCATTCTCTTACACTGTTCCAGGTTCTATCTCAGAACGCAACTTATTTTTGGCCAGCTCCTGCGTCAGCATCACACGCATGCGTCGTGCTGCTCACGTGTATAGCGTCGGCTAATACTGAGCCGGCATTTGGACGTAAACATAGAAGCGCTACACTGAGTTCACTACGTCAACAGCGTATGACAACAGTTCAAATTGTTAAATAAAGTCATTATTTTTGTTTTGTTTTTGCACACAAAAAGTATTCTCTTCACTTTATAGCATTAAGGTTGAACCACTGCAGTCACTTGGACTATTTCAACAATGTCTTTAGTACCTTTCTGGACCTTGAAAGTGGTGGTTAAATTGCTGTCTATGGATGAGTCAGAGAGCTCTTGATTTCATCAAAAATATCTTAACTTGCGGGTTTGGAACGACATGAGGATGAAAAATTAATGACAGATTTTTCATTTTTGTGTGAACTAACCCTTTAATTACATAAATTAATTAAAATTTGGTGGTAAATTTTGGTCCCACTTTATATTAGGTGGCCTTAACTACTATTAAAATTAATAATTTGATAGAATTCACTTATTGTGTAAATACATGTTTTTACATTGTACTTGTATATTAAAAATGCATGCACGTAATTACATCTGTAATTAATTTCTGTAATTACATTTATAATTACACTGTTCACCCATCCCTTACACCTTAAAGGGATAGTTCACCCAAAAATGAAAATTCTGTCATCATTTACTCACCCTCAAGTTGTTCCAAACCTTATTCTGCTGAACACAAAGGAAGACATCTGGAAGAATGTCAGTAACTAAACAGATCTCGACCCCCATTATCTACCATAGTATTTATTTTTCCTACCATGGTAGTAAATGGGGGGTGAGATCTGTTTGGTTACTGACATTCTTCTAATTCCAAATATCTTCTTTTGAGTTCAGCAGAACAAAGAAATGTATACAGCTTTAGAACTACTTGAGGGTGAGTAAATTATGACAAAAATGTCTTTTTTGGGTGAATTATCCCTTTAACTTAAACCTACCCATAATACCAAACCTGTCCCTAACCAACCCGTATCCACCTCAGTAGCAGCAAAAGTGTTTTGCAATACAATATGAACACATTAAGTACATAGTACTTATTTTTTTATGTAATTACATAGTAGTTAAGGCCACCTAATATAAAGTGGGACACTGCTTTTTATCACTTACTTAAAAGCACCACAATTAAATTGTGTCATCTGTTAAATAGGCACTACTGACTAGACATTTAGAAGATTAAAAATACAACACTATGTTCTAAGTGTGTAATTCAAAATTTCTACGCACACTTATGGTCTTCACACCCACTGAACACTTGGGCTAAATACTCAGTAACCCACCTGTTCTCTGACATTTTTACTGGAATTAAGGAATCATGTAACACTTTACAATAAGGTTCATTTGTTAACATCAGTTAATGTATTAACTAACATGAACTAACAATAAGCAATACATTTGTTACAGTATTTATTAATCTTTGTTCATGTTAGTTAATAAAAATCCAGCTGTTTATTGTTTATTCATGTTAATTCACAGTGCATTAACTAATGTAAACAAATACAACTTTTGATTTGAATAATGTATTAGTAAATGTTGAAATTAACATTAAGATTAATAAATGCTGTAGAAGTATTGTTAATTCTTAGTTCATGTTAACTAAAGTAGTTACTAAAGAAACCTTATTTTAAAGTGTTACCGGAATCATGTTTGAGTGTTAACAGTGCATTTTTACGATGGCAATGTTAACTGAAAACTTTTGCTGTTTCATGACAAGTCCAAAGCAACTGCCATAAACATAATCACTGAGTGCATATGTAAAATTCCCAGTTCGTCATGAACTAAAGAACCCTAGTGTTTTCCAATCCATGTCACATTCTGACAAGGAAGAAAATAAGATATCAAAACACTCAGCTTCAACTTTCACAGGATATTGAAGTAGAATAAAGGGGCCGCTGACCTGTGGAGTTGTTGTCTGCTTGCCCTGGCGATTGGATGCAGTTGTAGTGGTAATGTCGGTGATGGAGGGCGACGTTTCTGAACGGTTGCCCGTTGCGGATGCGCTGGACTGGGGCGTTATAGAAGAGGAGGGCATATCTCCCACCAGCCGGGCACTACCCTCTACACGCACGTTGGGGTCGCCCTCGGCGGCCATGTTGAGCACTTTTAGGCCATTGTAGTAAAGCCCTGAGAGCTGGCCCTGGAAAGGCCGACTGCCCTTCTCCCAGCCTCCAATCTTTATGGTGGTCTGACTGTTGAAGATGGTGAGCTGCCGACCTGTCGGAGAAGAACGTTACAGAAAATACAAGAGGTGTTCAACGGCCCGCTCCCCCAAGCCGCAGAGACGCACACATACACATGCACACGCACACGCTACAAACATAGACGCGCACACACACACACGCACGCACACACACACACACACACACACACACACGAGAAAACAGAACTGATGGAAGTCCTGATGGTAAAACACACAACAACCGTAACCTTATTTTCCCCGGGGATCATGAAGCAATAAATTACACTAATGCTAACAGCAACACTGGTAATTTATCGACTGTAATTTAATGGCTGCTGTTGGCACAAAGTAAATAAATGAAGGGGATGAGAAAGCTGGGTCCCAAAAAAAAAAAAAATCAATGGGACTTTGCTAAAAGGACAATCAAATACATACTAAGATGAGAGAAAAAAAATATTCTTTATCTGTAAAAACAAATTTCCCCTTTTAGGTGAGAAAATTACTGTTAATATTTCAATAATACAGTAGTTTACAGCAAATTACAAAGCCTGTATGCACAGGTCTAGTAAATTTTATTGAGATTGCCTTTCAGCAAGGGCAATGGCAATTAAAATTAATTAGACTGAAATAAGGTTTATGTGAGAATGGCTTTACATCTACATGACACATTACAAATGATGATTCATCATGGTTATAATTCCATTGAAAAGGGAAAGCAAGAAAACAAGCAAACTTGAAAACAAATCACTTTTAACGATTCAATTTGTTACATACATTTCAGCATGCATTCAAGTCTTTTCCCTTCTTGTGTATTTAACTTGCTTGTTAAAGGGACTTCATATCTGATGCCAATAATCATTGAAGCTATTTAAGAGACATTTGCTTTGGGTTTTTAACTGTCCACTTTAGCAGTTTCCAAAAGAAATATGTTTAGCATGACAAGTACATATGCATATATAAATTAAATAGTGTGTACATCACTATGAATTCAAATGGACATATACTTTAATTAGTCATTTAGATTATTACAGCTGGAAAATAACATTATTTAAACAAGTATTTTAATGATGTAAACATATTTTGTTAATGATTGAACTAACTTCAGTTATCAGTATATTACCAGTCCCTTTAACCTCTGACAGGTTTACAAGTACAGTAGAACAACACATTATTGAACTGTACAGTGCAAATATTACAAACTACATTTGTTTAATTTTTAAACTTGGTTATACAGGGGATTTATGTTTTAGATGGTTTATTTGCTGTGCAAAATATCACTTGCTTATGATCAAATTATCTTTTATTTAAAGTTTTAATCAGTGTTTTTACCTTTGTCGAGTAGCCATTCGTCAACTACTCGACCAAGCCGATATGGGATTCGCTGTCTAGCAATCGCCAGGCGTTCGTTATCAATGTTGCCTTTAAAGTTTAAAGAGACATTTCATTGTTAAAAATCTGAAAGGTCAAAGATTAAAACCTACAGTGAAACATATGCCCTAACTGTCTGTTTTTTTTCTTTTTCCTCTTCTTTTCTTTCTTTCATTTTTTTTTATTTGGAACACCAAGGTTGCATACATAAGAATGATAAAGCTTTACAGTCAATTAACTTTAAGCAAACAAATTAAGCCTATTTTAATAGAAGCACTGTGCTATGTTAAATATGCACCTACTCTTCTTGTGTTAAGAGAAACCAACCAAACTCAATCACGTTTAAACAACATATCACTCCTTTACATAATACATTTACAAAATAGTAATCCTTTTAAATCTTTTTAGCAGATTTTTCATCTAGTTATACATGAAAACTAGCTCATTTTAATCTAAATATTTTCATTACAGTACATTCCAGCGTTTTGCAACCAATTTGATTTTAGCTTCACATTTGCTGTCTAATCTAAGGTATTTTCAGTCATTTTTAATATGATAAATCTCACATTATCAGATCACAATACATTTAAAAACATCAAAGTAGCAGAAAAAACACTCAAAGGATTAAAGCAACAGGAAGATTATCAGTTCATCAGTACTGCATGTAAGATCAGTCACTAGTCATGTTCATGCTCCCCATGTGAATTTGAAATTGCTCTGACAAAAGCTTTGACCTCAGAGATGTCCATATGCGCACAGTTAGGTACTAGTTCCCTACGGTGGGCGCCAACTTGAGCGGAAGCTGTGCTTAAATGTAGATATTTATGCAACATGTCCAGGTTGAGCCAATAACAGTAGCTCTATTGAATTGAGATTATTTGAAAACATTTACTCTCCCATTACGGCCCACACATAATTACCACTCCTGACTTGACTGGGAAATGCAACACGAACCTGACTTGCTCAGATTTCCAAAGAGTATAATTACGCCTCACAATTTTTACCCTATGAGCCATTAACTTGTTATTTGTCAATCAAAAACGAGTCTCGCTCTCTCTATATGCGATTAAAGAACGATTCAAATATAAACGGCATGAAAATGTTTCCTCGACGAGACGTAGCAAGAGTAGCAAGTCAGCCAGAAGACTGTTGTGAGAAATTCAGTGAGGGAATTACTTGTAAATTTCCATTCTAATGTGTCCTCATTTCCCAAATAAATGATGTGCACAAAAAAATGACAATTTAAAATCCGGTCTTCATCAAACGTCCTTCTTCAGTGAAACAAGAGAAATGTTGTAATGTTTTTCATTTAATAAAAGTGAATATGAAATGAATTTTTTTGTGCTTTTTTATCATCTGAGCTAGTTGGATCTCTATTTACTTTAATTACATGGAAAATAGTGGCAAAGAGATTATTCAAACTTTCTCTGTTTATGTTTATGTTGAATAATCTCATACAGGTTTGGAACGCCATAAATGTAATACATTTTGGTGAATTATTCTTTTTAGGCACCAAAGTTGAAGCTTATACCACCTCACATGAGTATGGCTGCTCCAGTCGAATGCACTTTTGAGGTAAAGCTCTTTATTCTGTATCCGACACTGAAATGGCATGACTAAATTGCTTCTCAAACACAGTACAATACTGTTTTTGATAGGTGATTGCAGAAGGAGAACACCCGCGGACAGGGAAATAAGGCTCCCTTAGGGCTGCACATAAGGACAGATGGAGTGCTCGATTCTGGACTTGAGAGTGGAAAGAAGTCCGAAACTCAGTCCATTACTATGATTCCCCCTTTCTTTTTACTTTCATTCCTTTGTAATTTTCCCCTTCTTTAATTCTCTCATTTTCTCTCCCCTACCATGTGCAGTCAGGTCTAACTGTGATTTATGTCTACTTGTGCACTTTACCTAGAGTAATCAAGAGTGAAAGGAGTAATTTGTCTCAAATCATAGCTTAAAAGAAACAAGACAAGAAGGGGGGAAAAAAACAATAGGAGCTCTTGAAGCGGGATGGACTGGATGACTAAGGGCAATTTGTGTGCATGATTGCACATAAACACACAAGCAAACACGCATGCCCACCCACTCATATACATACACACGCAGTGGTCATGTTCTGTTTAAATGAGGGGGCAGTTGCCTGAGGGCCTCTCTGTAAAGTGAAAATGACTGCTTAGTTAGCTTAGCATGCTAACAGTCTGAACACTCTGCCTTTGTAAATATTAGGCTAAGACACTTTCCTGTTTCAGCAAAGGCATTTAAATAATTCAAGAAAACATTTCTGTGCTCTTATATCTGTTCTGCATCCATTTGTAATGTTAGGAAATACACAGTGATTTTCAAAGACAGCATCAACACCTCAATTTATCCCTCCCGCCACTCTAAACCTCATGCTGTGGCCATTTTGTGCGCAGCAGTAGCTGTATGGTAGTAATTCTGTTAGGAACATTACAGGAACATTCCACTTTTTCATTTTATTTATTTCTTTATTTTACTAAATATGGAAAAGGTCCATTTAAGTACTTTCAACTGGACATGAAGCATGGGTAATTTGCACCTTTCGTCAAAATCTGATATTACCTGTCAGAACTCTTCACATTTTTCATCACTTTTGCTGAAAACAGTGACTGTAGTAAAGCTATTTCACTCAATCCATTTATTTCTTACCAGATTTTAAGACACATTACATTCAAGAGATAGTTCATGTCAAAAATGAATATTCTGCCATCACATACTCACCCTCACTTCATCCCAAACTTGTATGTATGACTTTGATATGACTTTAAAGTTTTTTGTTTCAGTATTTTTTGTCTATACAGTGAAATTCAATGGGATCATATGTTTGGCTTCACTGACTTCAAAAACAGTCAAATAATTCAAAAGACCTTTTGCGTTCTGCAAAAGAAAAACTTGATGGTATAATTTTGATTTGTTGCTTTAAGCATTATCCTTCTCCCTAGTCAGTGCCGGACCATTCTACTAAAATCAAAATGCTCCTGATATGCATCCAATGACATTTAGATTGAATTTAGATTTAATTTAAAATTTAATTTGAGTTCATTTAATTTAAAAAAAGTAAATTAGACAAGACCTAAGGGAGATGGGAGTTGAATACATGAGTTTCATTTTGAAAACCCCATCTCTTAGTTTAAAACTTACATTATTAAGCTACTAAATATAATTAATACATATAAATACAGTTGGTTAGGTGAAATATATATGTATATCAGTATATTTACATATACTAATATACACATAATCATTAAGATTACAAATTTCTTTGTACGCCAAAGCTATACTAGTTACAGAACTAATTATTCAAGATAAACAAGCTGCTCTTTTTGTTCTCCCTCGAACTGGTTGTCAATTTAAATTCTATGCATTTATTATCTCGTCTAATGCTGAGCTGAGTCAATCAAGCGCTGATTAAAATGAAGCGGTCATGACTAATTTTCTTTTTTTAAATATTTCAGTGAAAAAGTTTCTTCCACTCTGCCACGGACATAAGATGCATTAGTATTCAGGCAATCACATGCGCACTGCTCACTAAATCCACCGACACAATGGAAACAGAAAGCCGGGAGAAAATGGCACATTACAATGGCTCCATTTTAACAAGCAATTGTCTTCCACTCCAAATGATATACACTGCTGGTATTTTGGATTGTTTGTTTACACTAAAACAATGAGAGGCGCTTGACTAAGGTAAAACAGTTCCTCTGTTTGTCTGTGTTTCTATTTCTATAGTCGTGTTTCCAAGAACTATGTCTATTTCTACTATTTTTTGTTTCAGTGTACGTCCTAGTTTGTCTAAGCTGTTGTAAATACAAAATGTCAACTCTTGGATTTGGATAATCCTGTTATGAATCATATTGTTCTCCAAATTGAATAATACAAAATGCAACCCATGTATCTACAGCTGAACCTAGCGTGTCTCACGAGTATACATTTGCATTTTCCCAGCACATTTTGAGTTTAATGACGAGCCGTACCGAACGCAACGATGAGCAACGGCCGACAACGTAGCACTTATGGGAAGCACAAGATTTTCCAAGCTTCATTACCACTTCAGTCGTCGAACACTCAACATTTACCATCAACCATCTCTCACGTCTGCTCCCAAGAAGAAAAGAAGTTTGCGAGAGCAAATAATCTCTGTAATGGAAGAGATGGTTTAAGAAGAGCTTGAAGTAAAATACAAATTAAAGGACTAATACAGCCGCCTCCTTTTCATCATGATTGACAAACGAGAGCAATGGGATTATTTCTCATCTCTGATCTCTTGTCAAGCTTTTGTCAGGGCTTTTCAGGCGACTGAGAGGCTGGTGAATTTGATAACCCTGGCTCTGACATTTTCAGCCTTCTAAAGCCCCAAGAGCAATCATCTCTGCTGACATTTGGAAAGGATACCAGGGTTACTTTTTTTAACTGTGAGAAACCACAATCACAGACAAAGGCATTTTGTCCTTAACCCTGTGATTCAGACTCTTTTTCCTGAGCTCTGCCAGCCTTTTATTGTTCCTATTGTGCATAGCTGCATGGCTTAGATTGTGTGTGAATGTGTGTGTCTGAGTGAGAACATGCGTATAAAGGCTTATGGCTCTTACCTGTTGGGTAGCGCTCAATGACTGGCAGATCATCCACCTGCAAGGTGGCGTTACCACCACTTCTCGTAAAGCGAACTATGTGGTACTTTCCATCATTTACAAACTTTGAGGTTTCTTCAATGTTTATGTCATCAGTGCCCACATTGAACACCACTCTGATATTGCCTTTTTCCTGTAAAGATAGAGAGAGAAAGAAAGAGGGAGATAAAAAAAAGAAGAATTTTAAGATTCTATCAGTCATTCTGTTCTGATTCTCTCCGCCAAAGTAGAGCGGTCAAGTTATATTTTAGCACATAAACATCACACTTTATGAACATCATTCTGTGTTTGCAGAAGACAATTTTTGATTATTAATAAAGGCCCTCATAAAGAGGCAGCTATACTCCATCTTAAATGGCAGAATAACAGATGTACCAAATTTATTGAGGACCAAACAAGGTGATAGTTTATCAGCCTGTGCACAATTTCTCCTGACACTACGATGCATCAGAAAGATTTACCGCCACTTTAATTCGCCAGCAATAGGCAGCATTCATATTTAATAACAAAAATATCTATAATTTATGTTTTAATGAGGCTATTACATGAAGGAAATTAATAGTAACAAAAAAACTGATAATAATTAGTGAGGATTTATTTGTTATGTCTGTGTACATTAAGAGAATGTTACGGTTTTGGTTCAGACATTTAGTAAATATTATATGAAATTCAATTTAGTATGTTTTATTGCATCAGCTATGCAATATGTAAGTGATAATGTACAGTCAGCGAGTAGTTATGACAAAATAAATCCTGACAGTTTGATTAGGACACCATTACACAGAGGGAGGGTATCGTTTCATCCTGAAGTAGATTATTTCGTATAAATGACCGGCTGACTGTACACTGTCCTGCTCACTACATGATTACTTAGCAATTAAAGAAATAAATGGACATCAAATATTGATTTTAGATGAAATTATTTAATCACATGAGAAGAAATGTAATGCTGAGTGATATGAGAAACAGACTGTAGCTGATGTCTGGTACAATGTTAAAAAAAAAAAAAAAAACAGCTCAGTGCTGATTATACAAAAATATAATATGGACTTCTTGTTTTTTTTTTAGAATATTGAGGTCAAAAATTTTTAATAAATGACTGCTAAGCTGCATAACTGCCTGTTGTCAAAGGCAATTGATGTCCTGCATAGTTGTGCAAGTTTCATGCCCCTCGTATCACCCTCTTTTTTTTCACATCATAAAATAATTTCAACTCAATCCCTTTTGAATCAATCCTTCAGGGTGATACAAAACCTTATATATATGTACCTATGTACATATACATATATATATATATATATATATATATATATATATATATATATATATATATATATATATATATATATATATATATATATATACATATATATATATATATATATATATATATACATATATATATATATATATATATATATATATATATATATATATATATATATATATATATACATATATACATATATATATATATATATATATATATATATATATATATATATATATATATATATATATATATATATATATATATATATATATATATATATATATATATATATATATATATATATATATATATATATATATATATATATATATATATATATATATATATATATATATATATATATATATATATATATATATATATATATATATATATATATATATATATATATATATATATATATATATATATATATATATATATATATATATATATATATATATATATATATATATATATAAATAAAATCTAGATAGATAGATAGAAAAAAACATTCCAGATAGGAAGACAAACTCATGCTACATTTAGGGCAAAAGAATATTACCAGCAGCAATCCGTAATTTTAAAGGGGGTGGCACGACTTGCTGCAGATGTCAAAATAAAATTTACTGTGTCACACATTAAGCCTTGTAAACTAAATAATACTACTTTTTCATTCCCGTTCATGTTCAAAAGTTTCTCAACAAGCCTGCAGGCAGATAACATAATCGAATCACAGGAAATCGCAGGAAAAAAATAACCTTATAAGATTTTTCCCCTTGAAATCAGCGCCTCAAGGCAATATGCTGGTCATACAGAATAATGTGTGACAGTCTCAGTGAAACGGAATCTAATCTGTATTCTGATGCAGCGCTTGTCATTTTCAGTGTAAATTCTCATCAATGCATGTTGCTGCCTTATTAATGTGAGCAGTGAGATTGAAATCACTCTGTGCTTCGCATCCACACCACTAGATGGCCTCAATCCTTAATGGTTTCCTATTTGATGTGACTCAGTGGGTGGGATTCACTTTTGCTAATTACAATAAAATGTATTCATGTGCAAACAATCTCTTCTCATGAAAGCACTTGCTAATAATACTAACACGATCCACGGTGCTCGTCTTATATAAAACAGTAACTATGCCCACTCTGTGCTCTGCTTGATGACCTATGTGCCTACATGCACTACTTAGTTAACTAAAAACTTGTTGCAAACTTGTTATGAAAGCTTTTACAAGACTGCACATGAGTGCAGGCAATCGTGAAAATGGTTATTTGACAAATTTACGACAGATGGAGGCCATTAGCTTAAAAACACTGAAATAGTCTGCTGTGGGAACGTGTGGTCCTTCCGATTGATTTGTTGCAGATTGCAAAAGCTACATGTGGCATTTGAAAATAATGAAATGAGGTGTGTATGAGAAGATCCCTCTGCGAATTCCCCTAATTCACACCTATCTGCAGGAAGAGAGCTAGCAGAGGACAAATCGCAACACCAGACTTCATTATACCCTCCCAGGAGATGTGTGTTTTTGTCTGGATACTCTCAAGCTTTCTTTTTCTGTCACACACACATACACAAATGTTGTCATCTCCAGCTGGGTCGAAGCTGGATGTTCCTTCCGCCTCTCACACCCCATAATGAAGACAGACTCTGCCCGTAAGCCCTATCCTCTTCCCATCACCGGGAACAATGGGGCAGCGTCTCTTTCACCCTCCTCTGCGCTCTCTAACAGCGTTTCTCCAGGGCCAATCTCTCCCTCCCTGCCCATCTTTTAAGCTTTTTGGTCACAGAAGTGATGTGAGAGCTTGGCCTGCACTCCAACGGGCTATGACACTCCACGCCTCTTTCTAATTGGAGAACAACCTCTCTTTCACCCTTCCGGTAGCTGACCTCATCCTTCATTCTGGGTTTGGTGGCTGGACCAACACCAAGGGTGTCAGGCCTTTTGAAAACTCGTAAATGACAGAGTTGAATCAACCACATCGTTGCCAGGGGGAACAGATACATGCTAATGATGTCCATAACGAGGGCCTAAAATTAACACTTGGCAAGTGCCAAATGTGGGTAAAAATTGGTGAGTATATGAAACGGCGTCAATCCCCACTTGGCTGGTAACATTTTTATGAATCCTAACAAAGCAAATTTGTGAGAACAAAAACGTGAACAAACGTGAACGACGCTCGGGACAGTTGATGGGGCAGTTCTGCATCTTAACAAAAGAATTTTTAAACGAAAGGGAACTCGCGCACGATCTGGGAAGTTTTCAATGCGCAAACATCCGAAGCGTGCGCCAAGAAAGCCACATCTCAGACAGCGTGCAAATACTGAATTAAGTTGTCTTTTACGTTTTCTTGCGCTTAAACCGACAAAATTTTCATACAAAATTATGTAACAAAAAAATGCTCGTCTTGAGTACCCAAGTAAACATGGTTGGTTATGGCTTAAGTGAATGTAAACAGTCGAGAGAGACAACGCATGTGTACATTATCAGTGTCAGTATATTGGATCTGTGCATTGTCTTAAAGTGACAGCAGCCTAATATTTCTGATTGTGTGTGTGTTTTAAATATTAATTGAACAACAAAAGAGAAAGAAAAAAATCTCTCACTGCTCTTGACTGAATTACTTTTTTTTTTATTACAGATTAATCTATATTTAATTTATACGGTGTTATTTTACATTTGATTACTTTATTCAGTTTCTTTCCCTGAAAACTACTGTTGGATCTACCTAAAAAACCTAAAAAGCCCTGTTTATTTCATTATCTCTTTTTTTTTTTTTACTGACTGTTCACTTGTCTTTAATAATGATTTCAAATTATATTAGTTAGGCTAGTAGTTTTAGCTACAATCTCAACATAGGAATAGAGAATTGTGAATTTTCACTGGTATCAAAAATGTTGGTGTCGTTACTGCCAGTTCATGGCAGGTAAAAAAAAAATATTTATAGCTTGTAAATTTACCAACCATTGGCAGGTGTAGCAAAAAATTAGTTTTAAGCCTCGTCCTTAAGCATTTTTTAAGCTAGTTCTGACTTGGACGGAGAGGTTTGGACCTTTGAAGAGGGCTTCTTCCTGTAATCTTAAAGTGGGCATGGTTTAAAAGAGACACCCTACGTCCTACATTCAGTCTCGGGTGTAATAATGTCCCAGTTTCACAGAATTTTCTGTTTTAAAAAAAAGAAAAAATGGAAGGCGGCTCTATTATGAATGCCTCAGGGGCTAAACATACGGAAGGGGAAAGCAAAATTGAGCCGTGACACCAAATCCCAGATTACCACAGAATAACAAATGTTTTGGGTGATGTGCTCAGGATTCTGTGTTCGCTAAGTGATCCCTAAAGCGAGCGAAGGATGGGGTGTCATTTAAAAAGAGGCCCGGTTCCACATGACTGCATCTCGGCCATCCCTGTCCATCTACAGCTTCGTGTCACCTCTCCACCGAGGCCTGCAGTGCTGCTCTAAATATAAAGAACTAATACAACTGGATTCTCATTAGACTCAATGTGGGTTGTTATAGCAACACTGTTCTCTAGAGTTCTCTCATTTCTTGTAGGCAATTAGGTGACAACCACGGCGCCATCCTGATTGACAGAGCATTTCATCTACACTGGAAGTGCGATGATCTCTCCTCGCCAGACACAAAATAATCTAATTATTCTGAATTTGAGAATATGGATGTAAAATATAAATTAGAAGTAGTTTAGAGGAGTAGTGCTGCTAAATATATATATATATATATATATATATATATATATATATATATATATATATATATATATATATATATATTTTACCAAATATTTGTTTCACTACTTAAGGCAAGACAGTGAATAAATGTAAAATAAATAAATTAAAAGTAGTTAAGAGTAGGTTTCTCATGCTGCTAAAAGACCTTATATACACTCAACAAATAATTACTTAAGACAAGACAATATAGGTGAATAAGGTAAAAATGTAATACTTAAATATCCCCAGTTGCTTAATCACTGTACTTTAAGACAATATGTATTAAAAGTTTTCTAAAAAATTATGTTTAAATATGCAAAGGAGGTATTATCTCATTAAAAATGCACTCATTTGCATACATTTCCAGATAAAAAATTTGAACATTTGATAAAGCCAGGTTCAAAACTTGTTTGGATTGTGGAAATTTATTTTCATTCACACCACAAATGAAAAATGAAACAAAAACGAAAATACTGTCAACAGCCAGGGAAAAAATAGTTTCTACCATGATTTTAGGAACAAAATGTTAGAATGTTAACTAAAACTGGAAAACTTAGTCTAAGTGCTACCGAAGTGGCGATTTCTGGCTCAGTAAATGAGAAAAAGCTAATTTTAAGATAAAGTATGTATAGTAATTAAAATCTACAGATGCAGATAGATAAAGTGTAATAATAAAATAAACATTTAAATGTGTTCTGAAAGAAGACAAGTTATGGAAACTAAATAACTGAAATAAACTAAATCTCAAAATTGACTAATGCCTGAAAAAACAACGGTTTTGCCTGTAGTGTCTTGCCTTAAAATTACGGCTCATCCAAAAACGATTCATTCACATGATTTTTTTTTCCTCCTCTGTGGAACACAAGCTATGAAGATATTTTGGAGAATCAACTGTTTCCAAATCCACCCCCATTTGACTTCAAAATAGCTTCTTTTGTGTTCCACAAAGAAAGTGCAGGTGCAGGTTTGGAACAACATGAGGGTGAGTAAATAATGAAATTGCTTTTTTGGGTGAACTATCCCTTTAAGCTCTAAATAAATCGATTAAATAATTGTGATAAAGGCAGAATGTTCCATAAAGAGGAGCCAAACACACACACAAAGGGCCGGGGCGGTTGCTCCGGAAACCTGGAGGACAGAAGAGCCACTAATGATGTGTCTTATTTAGGAAAAGGTGCAGGCAGAAGCTTATGGAGTATGACGGAGTGTGTGTGCCACAGCGGGGATGCTGATCTGCCATGGCATTCAGCTTAAATGAGCTGGTGCATCCAGGAAACCTCAGCCACTTTACATAAAGAGCCTCTCAGTAATGCTCAAGCTAATACCAAGGGAATGCGCTTAATTGGATAGAACACCCAGACATGCAATATACGCTCTCATAAATAACTTGTGTTTGATATTAGATCAAAATATCACGGCGTGTGTGACACGCTCCAGAGTGCATGTGCCCTTATGTTTGAGTACTGCAGGTTTGGTGAAACAGATAAATTTGTTGTGTCCGCAGAATAATTCCACTTTGGCAAGCAGTTCTTGCTGTTTCACCCCCCCTTCTCCTCCTCCTCTTTTTCGTTGTGTCTCTCTCTCGCTCTAGCGTTCGCCCGCTCTCACAATCTCTCTTTATCTTCTGGTAAGGGCTGGATCTGGTGAGATCATGAATCTTTTTGGCAGCAGAGAATTCTTTTCCAAGTTCTCTAAAAACAGCACTCTGTCCTAGTTCCTCTCGAACCTGAAAACCACATATGCACTCTATGGGCGTTGCCTACACAAGCCATCCAAGAAGTCACGCATATTGTCTGCCTACTGCAGTGCCGAGTTATGAGTTTGCAGAGGAAAAAAACAACAAAACAAAAACAAATACAAACGGCGGCCTGAATGCAATATCTCTCGCAGACAATATCATTTCATATTACAATCGACAAATCCAAGGCGTACTGAAGTGCTGCTATTTTTGTAGTGATCCTTGTCAACTTGTCACTGGTCTTCAATAGTAACACATTCTTTCATGCATTGACTCTAATCTGAAGATAAAAGCGTAGTAAACATTTTTTTTTAAACGCAAAAGGAACGAGTGGGCTGAGTTTGTCACAAAGAGAGCGTTTAAAAGAACACCTGTCTCTTTTATTTTGATGAATAAATTTAAATATTCGGCTTTTACTTCTGCTGCCATCTGTCTGCTTATCCTTTCAGATACTAAAGATAGCAAAAGGCACAGTTTGCCATATGGCGCACTTATTCAAGAAAAAATGGCTGACGAAGACCAAACATTAAGTCGTCTGTGGCCAGTCAAACTGTTCTCCACGCCACTCGTAAATTGCATAATGACCTGGCATATAGTTTGACGGTACGTAAAAATGACAGCGTGCATGAATGACTTGTACTCAAATTATGCGGGTAAGTGGATGGAGGAAATAAGTGTCGTTGGGTTTCGACCGAGAGAAGCAAAATGGCATTTTTCCAAAGCACTGGCTGTTTGCATCTAAGCTGCTGGGTGGAGACAGGCTTAGTCCGCACTGACGGTATGAGGTCAGCAGACACTTTGCTGTCACTCAGAGCCATGTCACACGTCACTCATGTCTGACCAGGTATGTCCTGCCCACTCAGACACAATTGAAGCAGAAAATCAGCATCTGTCACTCTCTTTCACTTTCACCTTCATCCAAATGCGATTGTGTGTGTGTGTGTGTGTGCATGTGTGAGCATATGAGTCTCTCGGGCTGCCCTGAGTCACTTTGCCTGGAGACATCTAATATATATTCACCTGTATAAAATATATATTCACCTGTATAAAATATATACTACGAAAAAAAAAAAAAAAAAAACCTGATTCAAACATACAGATTCATTTTCAATTACCCAATTTTAAAGGAACAATTAACTTGAAAATAATTTTCCAGTGGAATATAAAAGGTGAATTTGTGAATAATATCCTGGCTATTCTTTTATTTTTATAAATAAAAAGTGAATGAAATTACATTTAAAATATATTAAAATAAGCTTGTTGATCAACTGTAATAATATTTCACAATATTAAATTTTTTACTATATTATTTATTGATAAAATGAATGTAGCCTTGGTGAGCATAAGAGACGTCTTTCAAAAACATAAAAAAAAAATGGTAATAATTTAATTTAGGGTCCAAATCTCACCATTAACTGGTTGCTTATTAGCATTAGGCTTTCTGCGATAGTCGGTATTACCGGTGTTTAGCCGCAACACCGGTTACATCACTTGCCCACCGCAGCACCGTCCCCACCATCGTTTAGATTTTTTTTATAGTAATAAAAATCATTTAGTTTAGTTAGAGAACAGACACTACAATTAAAAACTGAACGTGTCTGCTCAACTTAGTGTGAGCCGAACGAGAGTCGCAGCACAGATCAGCAGCAAGAGTCAGATTTCATTTATTACGATAGTGAGGAGCTGACTGACAAGACGATGGTGGAAGATTTGGTTTCAAAGCGAAATGTAAAAGCGACCTAATTCGGCGAGTTTGTTATTGTACTGTTTTGTTGTTGAGTTTTTAATTAAGAATAATAATGAACCCAACATTCAAGTAAATGTCACCCCCAAATTGCAGCTAATTTGAAAACGCGCACAGCCGCATGGGCATTGATAATGGTCCGTTTCCACTGGTGCCGAGCGAGTGGAGCAAAGCAAGCATTCTCAGTTCCTATGGAAGCTGAGCCCCCCCTCCCATTATGATACCAGTATTACCGGTGTTGTCACACCTGGAATAACTGGTAGGAAACTTTCCTCAGCATCACATCTCTAATTAGCATGCATATTACTAGAATATTGGCTGTTTATGAGTACTTATAAATCACATATTAATGCCTTATTCTGGATGACCATATTCTAAATACCTTAATCCTACCCAATACCTAAACTACTTTACTAACTATTAATAAGCAGTAATTAAGAGTTTATTGAGGTTTATAGTTAATAGTGAGTATTGAACCCTAAACTAAAGTGTGATCAAAAAAAATTGTACCAATCCCAAACCCCTTTTAAACAATAGTTTCATATGAACAAGTCGAATGCACTATAAAAATGGCACAATGATGCTATAACTATTAGTATATCACTTTATTAGTATAATACTAATTCTTGGTTTTTGGTATTAGTATTACTTTACTATAACTTTATTATCACATGACCAAACGTCTATAGAGGTAATGACGCCACTACAAAGAAGATGGTGATACGGCTCCAAAACCCTAACACTGTGTCCTAACCACGCGATAAAATGTATCTTTTCCAGGTTAATCAGAGTTTTTGTCCTAATCAGCCGTGACGGCGACACGTGACGATTCTATTTTAGAAACGGTTTCTATTTTTCTGCGACGTCGCGGCTGGAACTACAACACAAAGTATGGCAATAATAATCTTAAGTACTGTTTATTTATTGTTAAAAGCGTCTAATGTCCATTTGAATATCATTTTGTGTTCTCAGCTTTGTAGCTGTTATTTAAAGTAACCACGGAAAATTCACCTCAGATTGTGAAAATAAATAAATGGTCACAAGAATGCTCAAACTGTCAGCTCATTGTGAACAAACAAGTGTATTCTATGACAAATATTGTTTCAGTCACTCAGTATGTACTTTAATGTTTAAATGGTGTAATATTTATGAATTTGATTATGTACTCATCCATTTCATTGTGACTGCCGTGTGCTTTCCAAGAGAGCCGCCCTCACACTATTCTGATTGGCTGTGGTTTTTGATTGATTTTGTCATGTCGTAGTCGCGTCGCGTTTGGACAAACTGCTTGTCGCTAGAATGTTATCGCATCGCGTTTGTTTGGACACGGTGTAAGACTACAGTGTACAAGTCACATGGGCAACTTTGCTGATCATTTTGTGGTGATTTCTTGTCATTATTTAATGCCTATTCACTTCCATTGTATTCTTCAAATATTCACGCTTTGTGCACTATGGAATCAAGAAAGTACTCTGACATTCAATTTGGGTGATTTATTCTTTTAACATGGTCAATGTGCCTGTTCTGCTATCACCAACATCTCAGCACAGGTACTCTCTGAAGGCTGTTTATATTCACCTTCTTTCTCTCCTTCTCTCACACACATTCTCTATCCCCTTGTCAGTACTACTGTTCACACCTCTGTACCTCTCTCTGCTGAGCTAGCTGTGATCGTCACCATTCTTCAATTGGACTGATGTGCTCATTAGACTGCCCACACGCTCACACACTCTTTTGGCATCGAGAGTGTGAGAGGTCAGAAAGTGCTAATGATTTGGTCAAAACCCCAGGGGTATAATCACTTGGCTTTGACTCGTTTACAGTCATCTATTTCTCCTTCACTCCTATCCTGCTTGGCGGCTTGCATGGGTGCCACAAATGGCCAGACCGTCCGCAGGGCATTTGGCCATGGGTTCGAGCAGCTGGCAAGCTCATCTTGAGCAGAAGAAATGTATTTAATAGGCCATTACTGCTAAAATGCAACATTATGGTGAGTGAAAGAATGCATACGAATGTTTTTTTTTTTTCCTGTACAGTGCCTGTCTCACCATTCCTTACAGTTCTCGCTCTACGTCTTGTTATTTCTCTCTCTCTCTCTCTCTCTCTGCATGAGCAAGTGGCTCAATGATTTGGGGTGAACGATGACTAATGATAATCCCCAGTGATGGTGATATGATGAGATTTAAATGAACTCTGTCACAAGTGTTTAGGGTCATAAGCAGAAACGGGGCGTGGGGGGAGGGATGCCACTGTCTGTTTGAAAAATCAGGACATCAAGGGCCGCTCGTTAACATGGTCAATGATCCTAAGTTAATTCACTTTCAGAAAGTCAGTCTCTGGATAATGATATCCTCCCAGTCTACAGACAGGTTTATCAAAACATTCCGTTACATCACCGAACAGTCTCGCCATTAATGTCAATACTGACATGCTTAATCTTGTCAGTGCCTAAATATAATTAACGGAAATGGAAGGGAAAATCTTTTTTTACATTAATTATGGGGTAAAAATGGTATTGGATATCTGTAAAGATTTCAACTGCTTTATGGATGGTTAGAGATGTAGGTACAGCTAATTTACCCTCCTACACAACACTGATTCATTTAGTAAATACCTTTTATGCTGGCTTAGCAGTCATCAGTCCAACAAGCATCAAAAATGGCAGACGTAGCACTGCAGAGACTCCACCAGTCACACATTAGAATTAGCCTAGATATCCACCGCTAATCGCATCAAGACATTAAGGGCCTTTAATTTGCTCATAAACATTCCCTGCCATCCCTATGCCAAAAAGCCATATATCAGTCATGGATGCCTGATTAATTGTCATGCCAATATATGGAAATGTATAATCTGTGATAATCTTAATTACAGGCATTACGTAAAGCGTTACATATCTTGGTCTTACGCAACTCCGGCAAGTTCATTTTAAGACGCATTTTCCGAAGACATCATTACTATACCACCTTTATCTCTCAAGCAAGGTATCTTAGCCAAAATGCGAGAAACACGATGTTCCAAGTACAAGAGAATATAAATCATAACCACAGTCTACTGGGCATTTGATATCGTGCTTGTGCTCTGAGCTGATCGATACACGTACTGAATTCACATATCTGCGCTGCATATTTACGCACATAGAGCACAGGGTTCAAACTAAACTTACTGTTGATACTTTAGATTTAGTGTAGTATAGTAAATGTATTTTGTTAAAGAAATAGTTAACCAAGAATTCAAATTCTGTCATTTTCTTTCTTCAGTGAAGGAGACATTTTCATGCAATTAAAAGATGATGGGGACTGGAGCTTTTAAGCATCAAAAAGGACACAAAAACATCATAAAAGTATCATAAAATGACAGATTGCTGTGACAAACATGATATTTTTGTTCTTTTGTGTGTTATTTTGCAGCTTGACAGCACCAGTTTCTCATTTACTTTTATTCATTATATTGAATATATCAGCCAGGCTTAAAAAAATTATTTTTCTTGCGTTTTATGGAAAAAAGGAAAATCATGCTGATTTGGAACGACATGAGGGAAAGTAAATAATGACAGAGTTTTCATTTTTAGCTGAACTATCCCTTTAAAGAAAAGTGTGAAGTACGTTGGGGCATTGCAGCACTGTAGCTGAAGTCATATACAGACAGCAGCACGCATCGTAAACTCCAGGGCTCAGCTGGAGAAATCATTACCTCACCTCGCTCGGAACGCATTTGCTGAGGCAGTCGTGCAACAGTCACGCCATGATGCCACCCCTGAGAGAGCTCGCCGATTCTTCTGGGAATCAAGTTTGTGATTACAGCAGGAGTGGGCGTAAAAAAAAAAAAATAGAACGAACAAAAAATAAATAAATAAAAAACATAACTCTTCGAAGCTCAGTGCCAAACACTTTCCTGTCCCCCTTGCCTCCACCTCCTCCACCTCCCACTCCTCCAGCACAGCATGTCATAGGAAATGCGGGTTCTATCAAATAGCATCCTCAGAGCAAGCGTTGGTAGAGTCTTCTATTCTGAACATTATACAGATTTTATTCATGAGGGCGGTCTAAGGCGCTGGAACTTTCTAAAACAGACCAGCACTTTGAGTGTCGGAGGAGGCGTAGAACACTATGATTACCCTAATGATCATTCACAGGGCTCTTCGGGAGCACGATGCTTGGTGAATTTCTACTCTGGGGTTTGAGTGAGAATGAATGAACAGCAGGCATTCTCAGGAGAGTCTGTGTAGGTTTAAGCAAGTTCAAACAGTGGACTCCAAAAGTCTGACACCATATTGAAAATCTGGGATTCTTTTCATTCAACTCTTTCCCCGCCAGCGTTTTTTTTTTTTTTTTTTTAAGTTGCCAGCCACCACCAGTGTTTTTGATCATTATCACAAAAATTTCATGGCCCTCAGAATGTTTTGTTGTATGAATATCTGAACATGCAATTTATCAAAAGAAAGAACAGACTGTCTGCTTTTAAACTAAAAAAAAACATGTTTTATTCTAACATCTATTCAACACTTGGATAAGTTTCATTAAAAAAAGCAACATTTTGTGCAAAAAAGTAGGGCTGAACGATTTTGGAAAATAATCGAATTGCAATTATTTTTACCAATATTGCGATTGCGATTTAATATGCGATTATTTTTTAAGATCTTGATCCTCTATATTATTCAACAAAGACAAGCAATAAATCATTGTAGGATTGGGAATCTTTAAGCACCTCACAATTCAACTCCAATTCTGGGAGTCACAGTACGATTCCAAAACGATTCTTGATCTTTTTTTTCTTATTGATTAGTCTTATTAATAACACTTTTTACACATATGTAATTATTACTTTTTAAAATAATTACAAATGAAAACAATTTAATTACAACAATTGCAAGTTAAAGAGTTAATTCACCCAAAAATGAAAATAATGTCATTTATTACTCACCCTCATGTTGTTCCACACCCATAAGACCTTTGTTAATCTTCATTAACACAAATTAAGATATTTTTGTTGAAATCTGATGGCTCAGTGTGGCCTGCATAGCCAGCAATGACATTTCCTCTCTCAAGATTCATTAATGTACTAAAAACATTTAAATCAGTTCATGTGAGTACAGTGGTTCAATATTAATATTATAAAGCGACAAGAATATTTTTGGTACGCCAAAAAAACAAAATAACGACTGATGGCCGGTTTCAAAACACTGCTTCATGAAGCTTCAGAGCGTTATGAATCTTTTGTGTCAAATCAGCGGGTTCGGAGTGCCAAAGTCACATGATTTCAGCAGTTTGGCTGTTTGATACGCGATCCGAATCATGATTCAACACAGAAGAATCATAACGCTCCGAAGCTTAATGAAGCAGTGTTTTGAAATCGGCCATCCCTACATAAGTCATTATTTTGTTTTTTTGGCACACCAAAAATATTCTCATCACTTTATAATATTAAGATAGAACCACTGTACTCACATGAACTGATTTAAATATGTTTTTAGTACATAAATGGATCTTGAGAGAGGAAATGTCATTGCTGGCTATGCAGGCCTCACTGAGCCATTGGATTTCAACAAAAATATCTTAATTTGTGTTCCGAAGATTAACGAAGGTCTTACGGGTGTAGAACGGCATGAGGGTCAGTAATAAATGACATAATTTTCATTTTTGGGTGAACTATCCCAGAATTTTAAATAAACTAATATAAGATAGGGCTTGGATTAAGAAAGAATTAGGCCTTAGTTTAATTACGATCTAAGTAGCTTTTATAAACGTGCCTTAGAAAAAAACACTGGTGTGCATCTTGAGACAAAACAATGGCACTGATATATTTTAAGACATGTCAGTGCTTTCAGTTAAGACAGCTCAAACATTTATTTTAGTCTGGGACTAGCTTCAGCCTTGTCTGTGAAACCGGGGGAAAAGCTTATAAATGATAAAAAGGGAAAAAAAATCTAAACAAAAAAAAACATTACAAGCAATAAACAGACAGTGCTTTCAAGACCTGTGAGTGATCTTTCTCTATCTCAGCTTCACTATTGTTGATTATTATGATGACATTGAGAGCGGGAGATCTCTAATGCACTAATGCATAGATCTCTTTTGAAATAGAAGATGTGGTTTGTCCTGTCTGTTTGATCCCTCGAGACATAACTGTGTTTACATTAATTTTGAGTCATAAAAGCATTTTGAAATGCAAGTACATTTAACCACTTAAACGGAGTCATGCATGGCCACATGCGCGGGCACGTTTCACAAAGCGTGTGTCAGCATTTGAAATTGACATAACATAACTGAGGCAGCGTTCGTTGAGCATTTGTAAGGAAAATACCGGCTGGAGAGACGACACACTGCAAGCGTAAGCAAAGCACGCGTTTCTCTGAAGCCGTGAATGTCCTTGTAATTCGCTTCAACCTTTCCGAACTTTATTAAAGGTTATTTTATGGATGGTATGAGAGTGGTGTGTCGTGTGTGTGTGAGCAATTAGAAGCAAGCAGAATAAGTTTCTAAAGCACACGCAGCGCCATTGCGCATCTGTGGTTAAAAACGAAGCTCAGAATCGACCCAGAATCGTTTTTCCCATCTCTACTGTATAGTATGAACAACACAATATTAGATAGATTAAACATAAACTGTGCTTTTTTGTAGGCCAGGCAAGTGTGTAGCGTGCCAAGTTGATGCTTCCTCTGCAGACTGTTTTACTCTCACGTCACGTGACGAGAGTGTAATTGCAGCCTTTGCGGTAAAAAAAAAAAAACGCGATATTATCGCAAATGCAATTAATCGCTCAACCTGAGCAAAAAGCTGAGGAAATTGTGTTTTTTGACAAAGACTACCTCCAGATTGGATTAAGAACAATGATCAAAACAGATGAAGTAGATTGAGTCCATCAACACCCCCCAAAGCTTCACAGTCCTATAGCTAGTCGACATTTCATTCAGTAACATTAGGCAGTTTTGATTTATATGTTACTTAATGTTGATGACATATGATTACACATGAGATCGCTTGTTTCGTCTTCTTCGCATGTGCTTTGATGAGGAGTACTCTTTCAGAAGATGTGTCATACTGCCCCCTAGCGCATAACAGAAAACACGGAAACACTGAAAATTCTGTTTGGCGGGGAACGAGTAAAATCTGAAAATAAAGTTTAAACATTTGAACAAATTTAAAACAAAATTATGACTCAAGATTCTGCAATATTTCTTGGTCTAAACATGAACATTTGTGGCATTGATCATCTGACTCTTTTGTACAGACAGTCAGATGTTCTTTCAGCTCACTGGATAATTCTCAAATCATGCTTGATGATCATCATCAGGTTTGATACAAACTGGTAGAACTCATACAGCTCATTGCTGCTTTGTTAAAGTGAAAGGAGTTTGCACTAAATACTAAGAAAATCTGAAATTCATGTAATTTATTATTATTACTTAAATTGCCATGCTGACAATATAATTCATAATGAAAAAACAGTATTAAATAAGTAAAACATTTCCACCTGTGTTCTCAGACTTTGTGACCCAACTGTAAGTGTTTGTTTGTTTGTGTAAGACTCACAATCTGAAGCTGCAGGTAGTCTCCCAGGCCGGAAGAGCTGTCCACCCTAACCAGCACTGCATCCTTCTGCTGGGTGCTAAAGCCGACAGCCAGTCGGTCAGCTCGTGTGCTCGGTCTGTCGTTGGGCGGCCATGTGTACACAATGAGCCCTCCGTCACGTCCGAATATGTATGTGGTTCCCGCTGCAGAATGAGAAAGGGAGAGGAACAGAATATTAAGTGTAAGAACATCAAAGTAAGTGAGAAAACTATTTCCATTTCGCATGTGTGTGCGTGCATATGCATGGCTCTGCTCCATTACACAAAGCGCGGGAGTATCTTGATGAACCCATCAGCGTGCCAGACAGCCCCTGCTGGTCCCTGATTGGCTAAATTATAGCCCTTATGTGACCCTCGGAACGCTGATGTCACCAGGAGCACCTGTGTCTGCCGAAGCATGAGCTAAACACAGTCGCTCTTGCTACAACCACTCAACGCACGCAGCCCCCCATCCGAGCCCTGGGCTGATTGAGCTGATTACAGCCGCTCTCCTCACCCACCGACACACCGGACAATCAATCCAGCTTCACGGCCCCCAGCCCAGCGCCTACTTCTGCATGTATTTATTCTACCAAAGGTGGGCAAACACGGCACGGACCAGACAGCTATTCCTGCTCAGCGAGACGCATGCTAATGCCTGATGGAGCTAATTACAGTGTCAGAAGCAGGTAGCTTACTGTGAGCGGGGTCACTGTGATTCAACACCCTTCAGGAAGGTTTCTCGGGTATATCAACGTTGCTTTTTGCAGGGAGAGATAGAGAGAAATTGTACTAATGGAGTTGATCTCATTAACTGGTGGACTTCGGCAGCTCTTTTGATCAGGCGTGACTTCAATAGCTAAACGGGCGAAAGCGCTTCGATTGTGGCAGGTGCAGTCGGGGTAATGTTCGCAGAGCAAAGAGCTCATCAACCTCAAGATAACAGCCTCGGGAGATGCGAGACGCACTTCAACACTCTCCTCTCCGAGGAGCATGATTGCTGCGCTTCTGAGCTCCAGATGCAGATAAGACGGGCGGCGAAGCAGCACGGGGAAAAAACCCAGAGGAGGCCGGAGCTCTCAGATGAGTGAGAGGCCCCAAGTTAAAGTGCTGAGAGCGGTTTCAGAAGGGCTGGGTTATTTCCTGGCACGTTTCTGTATTTGCAGAGCCATGCTCATTAGCTCCACTCACTGTGATTTTCACCAGCGGGCTCTCGTCAGCCCCCTTGACCGCATCTCAATGAGACTGTTTCACACCGTGTCAGCGATCGGCCTGACCCCCTCCAAAAACAACACCCCTGGGGCAGGCACATTCGCTGACACGGGTACACAAATGTTCACAAGCGCGCACAGATTCATGCGCGAACTAACGCCCGGTTAGTGACGACTCCCTTGACGGGCTTTTTTTTTAAACGTAGGGAAATGAGCTCTGCTCATTAGCGGGGCTCAGATGGTTGAACTTCACACACACATATGCACACAGGCCATCATAGATGTGAAGCGGATAGGGAGAGCCAACGGATGAGATTTAGGCTCTGTTGAAATCTGTTTCGTGCGAACCGCTACGGCTGCCTGCCTCATATCTGTCGCTCAGTATGACGGCAATTCGCAGCTGTGGGTGAGTGAATGGATTTGCCGGGAAGGGAAGCGTAAAGCTGTGCAGAGATTTACGGGCACAAATGGGCAATGCACGGTGCACTGAAAGTTAAAATCAGTGCAATCAACTTTTAAAAATACAAGTTGACATCTGACTCATGAATGTATTTAAAGGGGCAGTTCAACCTAAAAATTCTGTCATTATTTACTCACCCTCACGCTGTTCCAAACTTGTAAGACTTTCATCTGTGAAACACAAAAGATATTTTGAAGAATATTTCACCTTATTCTGTCAATATAGTGGAAGTCAGTCACTGTCAGAAAAAAAGGTACGCTGCTCTCACTTGGGCGGTAGCCTAAGGTAGTGAAAAGGTACATCTTTGTACCTTACTTAGCCCTAAATGGTACACATTAGTACTTTAAAAATGCATATTAGTACCTTTTCCCTTTTGTACCTTAAGGTATTGCCCCAGTGACAGCGGCATACCTTTTTTTTTCTGACAGTGTGGGGTCCAAAGCAACTCCATTGACTGTCATTGTATACAGTTGATAAATAAACAAAGACGTAATTCAAAATTTCTTCGGTTACACTTCATTTAGGCTATCCTTGTTACAGAGTAATTAGACAAGTAAATGCTTATTAATATTATTAACAACATGTACTTACTAAAGGCAAAGAAGGTTTTGTTGAGGTTTAGTTGCTTGCAATTATGCATAATTTAGTATAGTATATGTGTAAAAAGACACTGTAAAATAAAGTTTTACCATATGTTCTTTTGTGTTTCACACAGGATAAAATACTTTTATGTTTGGAACAACATGAGAGTGAATAAAGACTTTTTTTGGTTGAACTATCCCTTTAAGGGACAATAAACATTGTAAAATAAACCCTAGACAGGGTGATCAGGACTTCATCCAAAGGGGAGTTTATTGTGTGATAATGATAGGCTGACTGAACATTATCTGTTTTTTTTATGTGGCTACTTAGCAAGTAAGTAAATAAAGTGAAAATTAATTATTGATTGGAGATGAAAAGATTTTATTTTGTTAGAAGAAAGAGACTGCACAGTGCTGGAAGACATAAAGCTCAAGTATTGCAGAGAGCTGTGAAGCACAAGTGGGAAAAATGGGTTTGAATCTGGCCTGCGTCAAGCCTTGATCCTGTTCTCCCTTTTTCTCTTGATAATTTTCTGTCATCTCCACTTGTTCTGCTGGATTCTGTGTTCGTGCAGTCGGCTCTTATCCCAACTACTTGGGCGCTTCTCCAAGACACCCTCTTTTCTTTCTTTCTTTCTTTCTTTTCTTATCTCTCTCAGCCTGACTTTTCACTCCCATCCCTGATGTGGTTAAGGAGCTTGCTGCCCTCCCTCTAACGGGGTTAAACCTCTTCTCTGAAGTCTATTTTCTGATGCTGTTAAATGAGGCAGGCTCTTTGTGCAAGCCAGACCATTAGCCCCTTAAATATGTTCAATCATCTCGGCTGGGTGGGCAGCTGGGTCTGGGTTTTAAAGAAGACCCTCGCTACCTAACAACCGTGTGGGTCTTTCCACTCCACCGCCCTTCTAAGGTCAATCAGCAGGAACAAGGAAAGGAGAGAGGGCCGACTGCCTCCCCATAGAAGAGCCGTGTGTGAATGCTTGGGAGTGCTGTTCTAATGAGATAGATATTACCTGGCCCTCTGGAATCCCATCATAGCCGTAATCTCCTTTATGTGCTGAAGAAATTAAATTACGTACCAGCTTCTTCTGCCAGGGTCTCGGAGCCTCCATACAGATCCCTCTCTACTTTTATACACAAGCTATAATACTAGTTTTGCTTAAACGGATAGTTCAGCCAAAATTGAAGCCCTCATGCTGTTAGCATACAGGTTTGGAAAAACATGAGGGTGATTAAATAATGACAGACGTTTCATTTTTTGGTGAATTATCCCTATAAGTCTCTTTATTTGCACAAGGCTGTAGAAGTTCTCATGAATGTTTCATCCTTTATTAACCCTCATGTTGCTAGCATACAGTTTTGACATGAGGATGATTAAATAATGATTAAATTTTCATTTTTGGACAAACTTTTGCCTTTAAGACTCTATATGCATAAGACTGCAAAAGTTCCCATTAATGGTTTTCATATGTGTTCTGACACATTGAGATATAGTGAGTTGGAATCAACATTGTGTAATTTCCCCTCATCCCCTCTTCAAACAATAATTTTCATGCAACAGTTATGAGAATGGAACAATTCATATTTCATCATCTGATTTCACAGATCCATGTTTAAATGCAAAATCAATGACATCCAATACTGTCATTGTCTTGGGGGCTTATAAGCAGCAAATCATACTGCTGGAAACACAATATTTATAAGCTGCGCTGAGCTGACTTTCCATCAATAAACATTTCAGAAACACAAAACATTGTGCTCGTTTCTCAGAATGGGGAATGAATTGAGCTCCCACTCTATTCTGCTTCAAGTCCCTAGATGCCTCTTTCCTGAGAACAGACGTATTGTAAGGGCCCTGGCAGTTTGGTCTAAAATTACAGTGCATTGTGTTGGGTTGCCCACCTCCTACTTGCATGCTAGAATGAGGAACATCAGTCAAACTCTGCAGGGTTGGAGTCATTCACCCGGTGGGCAAACACACACACACATACAAACAAACAAACATGCAGATCTGCACATCTAGTGTGTACACACAAATACACAAACACACACGTGCACCCCACTGGTATGAAAATTCTGTCAAAATAAACAGAAGGCAAAGTGAAGACCCCACATAGAGAAGTATACAAAAATCTAAAAGTAACACTTCAAACCACCAAAAACAAAATGACATACTGTAATTTAACCTTCATGCGTTTCAAGATCACTGCACTTAAGGTTATTCGAACGTATATCATCGTCAATTGAACCATTTACATACATTTCAAAATGTCTTAATAAATGCTTTGTTCCCACAAAGGAAATCAGACAATACTTGGTTTAATATTTCATTTTTTTTTCCTTTACATTTTGCTAGGTTTAAAATAAAAATAAAATCCTACATATTCAATGTGGTCTCAGATTTTTGGACACCACTGTATTTTTATTTTTTACAGGTATGTGGTGTATTGTTTTCTGTGTGTTTTGTTAGCTCATCCACCTGGCACGTTATGGACAGATTTTTTTTTTTGTTCAATTATGCTGAAAAGAATAGGTGTGTGTGTGTGTGGGCGGGAGTGAGTGTGTTGATGGTTTTTTATGTGAAGCAATTATAATGTTTACGTGAAATATGAGTCTGTGACATTGTATTTGTTTATTAAACATTCAGCGCGGGCTGTGCTGCGACTACAAAACCGAGGCTTCTGCAATAATAAACAGGCAATTAAAAAGTGAATTACTGCAGCTCCAATTACCAGACTGACACCACAGAGCTCCACACCAACTGGGTAATTACAGGCAACAGCTCGAGCGGAACACTGGCCAACCTAAGAGCGTACGGATGTGTAGATGAATGTGTGTATCTTTGCATATGAGTGTATTTGATGCTGTTAAACTGGCCGTTATCATCAGCAGAAACCGCAAGAGAGAAACGTTCATAAATTTGACTGTGGTTTCTCACACTCTCACCAGGAATCAACTTAAGGCGCAAGTTTCAAAGCGAGACGTCATGTTTATGACGGGTCTAGAGCAGCGCATGGTTTTATTGTCTGCCCGTGAAGGAATCCTCTGGGTGAATGACAGAGACTCTGTCTCCGGTTGCGAGAGTTTAGGCTCCATGGTGGGTGGGTGGCTGCCTCGGGACGCATTCGAGAGTCTACACGGACAGCTCTAATACTGTTCAGTTCCTGCACGCCTCATGGGTTTGATTTTTACATGCATCATTGGCACTGTCAAAACATTTTCTTTTCCTTTCTTTAATACTCTCTTCAGTTTTTATTGTCAGACCTGAGGGGGCTGAATGAATCAGATCTAATAAAACAATAAAAACCCATTATGAAATGTAAAGTCTTCTGAATTATTTCATGTTTGGTGCAACGCAATTCAAGGACAATAGCCTGACACAAACCGAATTTTCTACAAATCTGGAGAGCATTGCATTATACAGCACATTACGACAATACAATGTACCTTTGAGGATATTCGCCGCAGCTGACTCTATGCTGCTTCGTAGAATCATTCAATACATTGAGGCCTGGTTGGAGAAAAACCAGCAGTTCATATGTGAAAAGAGACCACTGAAGAGTGAAAGAGGCAGGGAGCACTGGGGTTTGTGGTCATGGTAGAGCTCTGGTACTTCTCCTGCTGACCTTTCCAGGGCCAATTAGGATAGAGCTGAGAATAAGCGGTCAGTGCTGTGCTGGCTGAAAGCCTGTCTGCTGTGGCACTTTAGTGGATGTTGTTTTGATTTGCTTTGTGTTTTTATAACGAGCTTTCGGCTCCTGAGCACCTCCAGGGGGGTTAGGAGACGATGAGGCTTAGGCTGAGGGTGTGTGAGTGTGTCCATTCTCCTGCGAGTGTATACGGATGTGTTGATCTGTGTGAATGATTTGCATTTTGTGTTTGCAAGAAGAAAAGCAAAATAAATAAATAAATCAAAGACAGTATGACAAAAAAAGGGAGAAATAACAGTAAGTAAAAAGTTAGGAAGGATTGTTTAGGAATGAAAAAGGACAGAAGGAAGGAAGGAAAGGGGGAGAGAAGGAAAGAATAAAATATTAAGAGGAAAGGAATGAAGGAGGGAAGGAAAAAGGAAAGGCAGCAGGGAGGAGGAAAAAGAGGAGAAATGGAAGGGAGGAGGAAAGGAAGGAAGGAAGGAAGGAAGGAAGGAAGGAAGGAAGAAAGAAAGAAAGAAAGAAAGAAAGAAAGAAAGAAAGAAAGAAAGAAAGAAAGAAAGAAAGAAAGAAAGAAAGAAAGAAAGAAAGAAAGAAAGAAAAAGAGGAAAGGAATAAAGAAAAGAAAAGAAGGGAGGAAAAGAGGGAGAAAATAAAATTAAGAGGACGGGAATGATAGAGGGAAGGAAGAGGGAAGGAAAAAGGAAAGAAGGCAGGGAGGAGGAAAAACAGGAGAGAAGGAAAGAAGGAAAATAAAGGAATGTAAGCAGAGAAAGAAAGAAAGAAAGAAAGAAAGAAAGAAAGAAAGAAAGAAAGAAAGAAAGAAAGAAAGAAAGAAAGAAAGAAAGGGGGAAGAGAGAGGAGGAAAGGAAAAAAGGAATGAAGGGAGGAAAAGGGGAGGGAAGGAAAGATGAAAAATGTAAGAGGAAAGGAATGAAGAAATGAATGATGGAAAAAGGAAAAGGCAGGGAGGAGGAAAGACTGGAGAAAAGGAAGGAAAGAAAGAAAGAATTAAAGAAAGAACGAAAGAAAGAAAGAAAGAAAGAAAGAAAGAAAGAAAGAAAGAAAGAAAGAAAGAAAGAAAGAAAGAAAGAGATGAGGAAAAGAGGAAAGAATGGGATGAAGGGTGGAAAAGGAAAGGAAATAAGAAAATATTAAGAGGAAAGGAATGAAGGAGGGAAGGAAAAAGTAAATAAGGCAGGGCGGAGGAAAACAGGAGGGAGGGAGGGAAGGAAAGAAAATGGGAAGAGGGAAAGAAGGAAGGAAAAAAAATAAAGGAATGTAAGCAGAGAAGGAATTGGAAAGAAAGAAAGAAAGAAAGAAAGAAAGAAAGAAAGAAAGAAAGAAAGAAAGAAAGAAAGAAAGAAAGAAAGAAAGAAAGCAATGAGGGAAAGAGAGGAAACAAAGGGAATTAAGGGAGAAATGAAGGAAGAGAGGAGGAAAACAGGAAAGAAAGGAATGAAGGAAGGAAAAGTGTGAGGGAAGGAAAGTAGAAAAATTAAGAGGAAAGGAATGAAAGAAGAAAAAGGGAAAGAAGGAAGGGTGGAGGAAAAACAGGAGAAATGGAAAGAAGGAACAAAATAAGAAGAGGGAATAAAGGATGTACCGAAGGAAGGAAAATAGGAAGAGTGAAAGAAGGAAGTACAGAAGGAAGGAAGAAAATTGAAGAAAAAACAAAAGAAGAAAGAAAGTGCTGTGTCGACGTTGAGGGATGAATTCACAAATAACTCTTTTATTAGACGGAAGCATGTGTAATAATCTTTGCAGGTGTGTGTGTGTGTGTGTTTGTCAGTACGTCCAGTCTAAGCCTCCCTGAGCCCCATGTGTGAGCTACAGTGACATAATGAGAAATCTCTCTGGAGGTTTGGCTTGACTGGGTTTAGATTACACACCCCAGCTATTGTTCCTTCTATCTCTCCCTCTCTTTCTTCAGATTCTCTTAGGAGAGTGTATAGCATTTAAAGAATCAATCACCTCCATACTATCAAGGGGATGATATGTCTTTCTCATATAAACTCGCACACACACACACAAAAAATGCTCCCACTATAGAGTGTATCTTGCAGTCACTCACTGTCTCACTGTGTTTGCTGGTGGAGATGCTGTATTGTTCCCGGTGGAATATCACTGTCAAGTGCATGTAGTCTCTGACCACTCTACTCATCCCTTTGCCTCTTTTAATTCACCCTATCTTCCTCTCAGTCAGGACAGCCTACGCTTTAAATTCTCAGCCTCTCAGAGTATCATATTTAACCAAGCACATCACCATTCACCAGCAAATCCACACCATCCTTTCATCACAGCAATTCGGGCCTCTCAAACTATAGCTCTGTCATAAAAGAGTGCAAAAAAGATAAAGGGAGATTACTAAGCCCCATCAGCTCGCTTACTCCAACCCTACTCAGATTTGCAATGATGGAGAAGAGCGAAAGCACACTAACGCAAACTCATTAATGGCCTTCAGAAACATATGCAGGCACGTAAACGCTCACACAAACGTTTTTTTAAAGAATGAGGGGGAGTGATGTTTAACCTACACTGTTCGATTTTACACTGCAAGTTACATATGATCCATTTTTCTGTAGGTGTGAGAGAATGCAACGTTCTTCTGCTGTAGAACTCCATCTAAATGTAGCTTCTGGTATATTTGTCAATGTAACTGTAGAGGAAAGGGGAGATAAAAGTGCAAGACTGCAGCAAAATGAGAGAAAAAAGGGGAAGGGATTGACTTTAAAAACACTGTGCTGGAGCCCAGGGTAACTTCTGATAATTTGCCTCGCTTTCTGCTTACATTTTCCATTCCCAACCAATCATTTTGGTGGGAGAGAGGGCACATTTACTGATGCACACGGACAAGGGCGCACGCACACACTTTTCTGCACTCCACATAACCTACTGTTAATGGTTTTTAAATGGTAATTTTGCTGCAACAACAGAACTCGTGCTGTTCTCAAACTCCTCGTCGCGGCATACTAATACAGGGCTGGAAGCAGGTAGGGTTGAGCAGATCTGCAGTTCAGCTGAGAAGGTGTCCGCTGGTGCTGTAAATAGCGTAGCAGACACATAGCTGGAAGCGGCTTCGGTTTTAGTTTATTATTATCAGAGCTCTTGAATTATGCTCAGCTGTGAACAATGTCGCCGAATATTCTCGGGCAAAAGAGGTCCGGAGTTTTGAGAGGTTTAGATTAGCTTGGCCGGGAGGGGGGCGGAGGCAGAAGCAATGGACCCTGATGCGCTGCCTCGCTGCCTGGGGGGACGCATACGAGCAGCGGGGCTCTGTGATCTCAGCACACCCTGCCATTAGAGACGCCAGCTGTGTCACACACACACATAGAAAAGAAGAATATGACAAAGACAGAAGGAAAGAGTGATAGGGAGAGAGGCAAGGAGGTAGAGAAGAAAAACTAAGAGCCTTTCAGAAAGGATGATAAATGACTCGTCTCACTTCACAAGCTTCCGCTCACTTCCTCCTGCCTCTATTCAATAGTGTGTTTTTTTTTTTATCAAAGCATAATCTGTGAGGATAATGCTGAGAGGCAGCCAGGTCTCGTTATATAAGTGCAGTGGATCACATACTGACAGCTCAAGCCCCTCTGCACACACAGCGTGGAAATCGCCCTGATAGTTTTAAACAGCCAGCCGCAATGAGACATTACAGCACAAACTGGGGGGAAAAATCTGGTGCAATAAAGCAGAAGGTGTTCAATTTTTACTGTATACCGTTCTCAGGAGTAGTGGCCAGTGGGGTTTAACAGCAATGTAGAAGTAATAGAGTTTCAAAGGAAGTGTACACCAGTGTAGAAATCGCAGGATGGCCCTGGGGTCTAATAGTCGCATAGAAGCCACTGTCCTTTCTAGACCTAATACATTCTATTTGGGTGGTTCGCTGAATTAAATCCACACACACACACACACACACACACACACCAACAACATGGTGACCATGATGTAATTTGAATATAATCTCATCATGTCAAAGGTCAGCTTGAGTCAGCGTGAACGGATGTGGCCTTTCGAACAGGAGAGGTTAAGGATGTGGCCCCGGTGCTTACATAAACACAGCCCCCTCTATGGCCCCTAGAAATAACACAGAGATGCATGTATTCAAGCATAGTCAGCGTAACGGGAGGCTGAATCGCTGGTCGCTAAATGATTATGGTGCAGCCAACATTATGCTCTCAACATTTGCACTCTGCATAATGCATCTGCATAATGTTCACAAACACCTCTTAAAGATCGCATTTGCAGCCTGACCACATAATTGCGCAAGTAGACCTCCGCCAGTTACCATGAGATTACAAGAGCATGATATTGTTTATTATGCGGAAATCTCGACACACAGAAAACAGAAGCTCTAGGAATGAAAGCTTACTGGATGCTACAGCTGAGAGGGTAAATGTGACAGTCGAAAAAGCTACGCACCATGTCCTGCCCGCAGGGGGGCGTGGGATCTGGCGGCAGGCACGAGGTGATGAGGCATATGTTGAGGGACGTACAGCTCCCCAGGCCCCTCTGCCAGAGCCAGGGCTGACCCCAAAGTCAGCGGTGGCAGCCAGAGAGCCAGGCGCAGGTTGATGCGGAGCAGGATGGAAGCAAGACCTCCAGGAGCCCCGCTGGGCCACAGACGCAGCATGCTACCGGAGTGCAAGGACTTTAAAGAGGGGCGTCCTCAAACCACCTGGCAACCCATGTCCCGCTCAAGCCTTGGATCCTGACCATGCAAGAGCCCAATCGCTGATGGAGAGGCAGAACAACAGCACGTGCTGAATCCACATGGAGAGGGAACTTCCACAGAGTTCTCTGAGGTATGGATTGAAAAAAGATTAGGTAAACTTCAGATAATGATCCTGGATTAAATTCCGCCCCTCATGGTATTCAAACACACAAAATCCTGCAGGAGAAAAAGGAAAGAAACCACGGAATCCGAGTACTCCAGTAAGGTAGGCGTAGTGGTGTATTGGAGAAGAGGGAGAAGAGAGCGAGCAGCCTTTGTTACAGACCTCCCAGCAGTCCTGGACTTTTCCAGTGCACTCTATCGCCTGAATCCCAGCTGTATCCCATGAAGACAAGGCTGCATCCCTCGTTATCCCCGTGGAGAGAATAGGAGAGGAGCAGGGAGACTACCAGAAGCGATGGCACACACAAGACGAGATCGCCGCTGCAGCATTTAACTCAATACAGAGAGCCTCTCCCCCTCCCCAAACGACAAACACACTCTCTCACACACACCACACAAGAGCTGCTGCTGCTGCTGGCTGGCTGAGACCGCACTGCCTCAGAGGAAACATTAGCAGGCACACCAAAGGAGAACAGGAAGAGAGACCCAAGAAAGGGCAAGAGTGGTCAAGTGGTCCTCATGTGAAAAGGTTGGTCAGAGTATCTGAAAATGTCAGCATGAAGAAAGTCCTTCCTCTTCTCTTACTTGTCACAGTGCCTCTGTAGCGGAAGCGTTCCTAAGCAGCATGCTTAGAGGAAAAGACCCTCTGAATGTAGAGAAGGGGAAACAGAGAACGGTGAGGCTTCGCTGAGTTTTCCTCCCCCTCTTTTTCTCTCTCCCTCCCCCTCGATCATCGGGGAGGCGCGTGCAGCTGTGGAAAGGGGGGGTCTCGTGTCTCGTCCTCCTAATCGTTGTTTCTCTCTTCCTGTCTTCGTTTCTCCTTGACAGAGGGGTGGCTCGAAGAGAGTGTGGGCTCCCTCTCCCTTCACAAACTAGTCAAACCTTGATATACTCCTCCCTCTTCGGCCATTGTGTAGCTGTATGAGTTCTCTTACTGGAAGGACAGTCATTGGGTGCATTTCAGTACCACAGACAGCGCCTGCCTTGATTCAATAGCATTCTTTCTTTGCAAGATGCAACAATAGCTTCAAGGCTTCAAGTAAGGCTTAATATGTAATTGTAATCTAAATCTAAGTGTTTTATAGTTTGACATTTTATTTTCAATTAAACTAGCACAATGGTTCTCAACTGATTTTGCTTCAGAATTGGTGGTGATTAAAGGGTTAATTCACCCCAAAATGAAAATTCTGTCATTAATTACTCGCACTCATGTCATTCCATACCCGTAAGATCTTCGTTCATCTTCGGAACACAAATTAAGATTTTTTTGATGAAATCAGAGGGGTTTTTTTTATTCCCCTTAGAAAGCAACGCAATTACCACATTCAAGGTCCAGAAAAGTAGAAAAAAAATTGTTAAAAAAAGTCAACTTTACTGCAGTGGTTCAACCTAAATAGCGACAAGAACACTTTTTGTTCTATGTCAGAACGCTGACTCCGTATTGGCCGACGCACGTGTGTGATGCTGATGCAGGAGCTGGCCAATAATGAGCCGGCGTTCTGACATAGAACCTGGAAGGGCTGAACATAAACAGCGTAGATATTGTTGAATAAAGTAATTATTTTGGGGGTTTTTTTTGGGCACAAAAATATTCTTGTTGCTTAATAACATTAAGGTTGAACAACTTTAGTCATGTTTAACAATATCTTCACAACCTTTCTGGACCTTGAATGTGGTACATACATTGCTTTCTATGGGGGATTAAAAAAAACCCTCGGATTTCATCAAAAATATCTTAGGGGCCATTTACATGACACCGTTTTCAACTAAAAACTGAAAACTTTTAATGCGTTTTGGCCATTCATGCACGACAATGGCGTTTTGGAGGCCTGAAAATGCAAACTTTTGAAAACAGGTTTCAAAGCGCAAGTTTTAAGTTTTTGTCGCAAAAATGCGAATCTGTGAAAACGATGAGGTCATGCACACGCACATTATATGTTCAGTCTATAGTGTTTCATCGCCATCTAATGGCCTGCCAGCAGAAAACAGCGTTTTAGTCATTTTCATGGATTCGTATGAATGGGGATCGTTTTGACAATGGTGTCGTCTGTATGCGGAAAACTCAAAGGAAAAACTTCTCAGTTTTAAGCATGTCGTTGTAGTGTAAACATACCCTTAATTTGTGTGTTCCGAAGATGAATGAAGGTCTTATGGGTTTGGAACGACATGATGGGGAGTAATTAATGACAGAAATTTCATTTTTGGGTGAACTAACCCTTTAATTTTACGGTTTTTGAAAATGAGGGCAAGTCAGGCAACCTGATCATGCTGCCATCTGCCTAATTTGTCTAGTTTGTATCATGCAAGATAAGTGACATGCATGATAAGTCAGAATACTGCTTAGATGGATGCCCAGACTTTGACATCAACAGAAAAAAGAGACTGGAAACATTTTCTTAAAGGTACAGTTAACAAAAAAAAATAAAAAATAAATAGAGAAATTCTGTCATCATTTATTCACCCTCATATAATTCCAAATCAGTATGACTTTATTTCTTCTGTGGAACACAAAAGAAGATATTTAGACTGTTTTTGTCCATACAATTAAAGCCAATGGAGTACAAAACAACACTGAACCAAACTGGCTTCCATTTTTATGGACAAAAAACAGACATTATTCCACAGGATTGGAATGACTTATTGCCTTTGCATGATCATATGGTTAGCATTTTAGCATTTTAGTTTTTGTTTTTTTACCCTGCTGTGAATGACTGGTCACAATCCACTAGTTGAGAACCACTGGTCTATTTGAAGCCCCAATTTAGTCTAAATAAGCAGTTTAAAAGAGTCATCAGTCAAAACCCCTAAATCTCTGTTTTGTTACTGTGATTTTTAAACTAACAAACAAAGCAAAAGAAAGGAAAATTAATTAATATAATGAATGTGTCAGTTTCAACCTCTCCCTAATGTGGGTTATAGGAGGAAGTCTGCAGGTGTGCTTCTCCATAGAGACTCCAGTTGGAGTGTGAAGAAAGATGCTCTAAAAGTGACACTGGTGTCATCTCCTCTCACACAAGGAGATCGTTCCTACTCCCTCCTCTCAGCTTTGAGCATCGTTAGCACTGTATAATTAAAGTTGACAAAGCCGGGTGATCAGAGCCGCCTCGCCAGGGGCTCAAAGACAGACTCCAGCAGGAGCTGAAACTGCTCTGTTTGGAAGACAATTTTATCACTGTGACTTTAGCAATACCCAGTGTTGTACATAATGAAACATAACATCACAGCTCCAGAGGTTCGCAAAACAATTTGGAAACCAGATTGCTGCATTCATAGTGGGTTAATTGTTCTCTGCGATATAAAAAGAATGTGAGAACCCCGCCTGCAAAATGAGCGTGTGTTACATTTTCTGTTTACAAGGCTGCCACCTAATGGTGAAGGCTGGGTGTTGCTTTAAGCAGAGGACCCTTGCCATTCTCCGGTAGTCACATGTTTGAGCCAATCCATTTCTTTTTTCAGCTGACCTCAAAAGCAGATTCAAAGGAAGTAGAGCATGTTTTAATACTGCTGCTTCCATTCTGTGGAGGAAAAAAGGTTTCAAGTATTTTAAACAGTAGGAGACACATGAATGGAAAGGTCTGTTTTTCCCTTCCTTCCTTTCGTTTCGCTCCAGCTTTTGTGCCGAATGTTCTGTTGTTCTGCCCTGCTTTTTGTTTTTTTTTATAAAGAAAGGAAGAATGATTCACAATGTAAAAAAGGGGACAAATAAATAATAAACCCCACAGTCATATTCCTCTCATTTTCCCTCTCTCCATCTATCCATTGACTACAACCCCATCAACCCCCACCCATGATGCTCCAGTAACCGATTGGATATTGTTTATTAAGAAACAAGATCTTTGATAAGCAAAAAGCTAATTAAAAATGAAGCACGTCTTTAAACACATATTGTTCGGTTAGTGAATGGACGAGTGCGTCACAGTCATAAATAGCGCAATTCATCAGTTGTAATATCGCATTTCTCATGTGAGAATCATGTTATCTCTTCACGTTTTTCTCTATAGCTGTGGTCATTTTTTAATCACGTAATTCTTACAGCTATTATCTGCGCTCTGCGTCTTTAATAGGATTTACTTTCAGTGAACAACCTGACATTTGTCTCTGCCATTTCTCATTACTAGTTACAGTTTTCTGAAGCGCTCTTTGATAACCAGCTCACCAAACTGCTCGATAGTAGATATACAAATTTGAAATGTGTCTATGTTTGATGAGACTAATGGACAAATACTCGGACCCAACACTCAAAGTTAACTTTTGCCACAAATGCCAGTGATGAAGAAAATATACCAGCCTAATATTACAGGTCATGAAACCATGTTTTTTTTTTTGTTTTTTGTTTTTTTTTAAATATTAACAATCCAATATTCCTACATTTGTCATTATGAAAAATAGATAAAAGAAGAAAAAGAGAAAATTTACCAGCCTAATACAACCTTCAGGCCATGAAATCATATTATCTGTATTTTTTATTAAAAATATGAGTATGAATAATTAATTAAAATTTGCATACATTTGTCATTATGAATATTAGATTAACTAGTTGTTTTTTCCTTGCATAAATATAGAAATCAAGAAAACTTACCAGTCTAAATATTTCTTATGAAATTATGATTAAATGAAATTATATTTTGTGTTATTTCTAATAAAATATTTATGTTATTAACCAAAAATATTACTAATAATATTATTAATCTCTCAGAGGAACCAAACAAAAACATGAAGATCATAATTTTGTTAATATTTGTATTTGGTGGATTAATGCAAAGACATTTCTTCAAATGTAACCCTGGACCACAAAATCAGTCATAAGTCTCACGGGTATATTTGTAGCAATAACCAACAATACACTGTATGGGACAAAATTATCAATTTTTCTTTTATGCCAAAAATTATTAGGATATTAAGTAAAGATCATGTTCCATGAAGATATTTAGTACATTTCTTACCATAAATATATAAAAAAATTATTTTTGTGAGTGGATATGCACTGCTAAGTTCTTCATTTGGACAACTTTAAAGGCAATTTTCTCAATGTTTTGATTATTTTGCACCCTCAGATTCCAGATTTTCAAAGTAGCTGTATCTCGTCCAAATATTGTCCTATCATAATGAACATCAACTGAATATACATCAACGGAAATCTTATTTATTCATCTTTCAGATCATGTATAAATCATATATCTTTTTTTTTTTTTTTTTTAATTGACCCTTATGACTGATTTTGTAGTCCAGGGTCACATATGTTCTTAAAAAAATTAAATTTAACCATGTATTATATTGTAATCACATATAAAATCACTCGCATTTGGCGCGTGGCAAGTGTTAATTCTGGAACCTGCACCCTCCCCTGCAGGAACTTGTGTATTGATCAGTGTGCGTGAGTGAGAGAGAGCGAGCTTGCATTAGACATAGGTCTGTAGTATGTGCAGTGCAGGTATTAAGGTGAAATGGTGTGTTTATGTTTGTGAGCCTCAAACCCAGGCTTTACTCTCTGCCACTATGCTCAGAAAAAGCCTCTTTTTCTTTGCACTGCCTTCACGGCCTGATGATCACTGGGCTTGGGCTTCTACATGAGCCTATGTATGTGTGTGCGCATGGGCATATGACATTAATATAGTGTGCACATATACTGTCTGTTCATTGCACAAATAAGTGCACAGTAAAAGACAGTGATTCAATCTGTAATCATTAACCCACGGACCTACATACAATAACAAATGTGAAACGTGAAAATCCACCAATTTATTTCATTTATCAATCTGAATATCACTGTATATATATCTGGGGGGGGAGAAAATGTGTTTCTCTTTATAATTCTAATTAGGTAGCAAAAGCGATGCTATCTTCCTCTCCCGTTCTCATCTAAAAACACACACTGAATAGATTCCAGCGAGGTGTGGGGATGCGGATGATGTAATGCAAGCCGTCTATGTGGTTTCTTCCTCCTGAACAAAGGCGGGCTCTTATCAGTTTGGCAAACCCGCAGAATGGATTAGCTGTGCATGGCTTGAGCCTGTAATAGATCTTCTCCGTAAACCATCTCAAGGACTTTCACTCTGCTTCAGATTCCTGGCACTCAGCACTTTCACAGGCAACAAGCACTGGGGCTTTTCACACCAAATTCAGTCAATGCTCTTCTTGAGATACAGCTCAATATTACAAACCCATTCATAAATGCCCACGCACACAAATCCAAGAACACGTGTTTCCCCTAGATATAATTTAGATCCATGAAAACAGTCTATTAAGTCTATTTTTTTCCTCATTGCAGTATATTGCAATATATAACATGGCGCAGATCCCAACTATGCACTGTCCACTAACCCCCTCTAGTGGTGTAGCAGAAGAATGCACTATTTTGGCAGCATGCATGCACTAAGTATAATATGACTTTGTTCAGAAAGGAATACTAACTGAATACTACACCTACTAATGCATACATTTCTTAAAAAAAAAGAATAAATGAAACAATAGTCTTTGGTACCAACATTGTCACAATCTCATCCATTTTGCATCTTGAATAAGTTATCATCTTGAAATAAAAACGACTACTCCTTTTTGATTCAACTGTTTAAAAATACCTTTTTTTTCAGTCCAATCAAAAAATTAGTCAAGTCATGCACAGTGCATTGAGGGATATATTTTACTGTGCAGTATGATCAGTACATATATCATGTATAGTAAGAATATTATAGTAGATATGCATGCATAAAACAAGTTGATCTTTTATATTTGCTAATGTGTATATTGGCTGCAACATTGAGTGTGACTTTTTTTATGCAACACAAACATATTATAAATGCAAAATAACTGTTTTTACTTCTGAGATGATAACTGCACTTATTCTCTGAATAAAACAGGTTATGTGACATACTACTTAAAATGCTCATTGTTCAAAATGCATAAACACTGTTGCACAGTATTGTGCTGGGAGCGTGTGGTGTATTCTGTGTAGTATGCAGTACACAGTAAGCTAGTATTCTGTTCCAAAAATAGCCACTTTCTAAGGGTCAGTGAGATTTCATTTTAATTCAGTGAGACATGTCACATCTGATGCATCAGTAGAATCTCACATCTTTTGATCTCAGTCTTTGTATTAAGCATAGTGCATGAGGTTTGATTATAAATTGGTACGTGTTTATTTTTCAAATTTTACATATTCAATACCATTTTCCAAAAATATAATAGTCATCAAACTGGCTGATGTTTTTTATAATAGAATAAATCATAGCAGCACAAGTGCTCTCATCCACTGGCAAACCAATTTGGGTGGTTCTGGATCAGTGCGTTGGGTTTTTCGACAGTAGTTGAAAAGCAAGAGAGCTAATAGACTCACGGTCATTGCAGAGCGGCCCTCCAAATGATGTCATGCTGCAGTCGCAACTGAACCCCTCCCACTGCTGCAGACACACGCCCTGATTGGAGCAAGAATCCTCTTGACAGGTAGTGCTGGGGCCTGAAGAAACCGATGACAGTGTAGAGAGAGAGAGAGAAACAGACAGAAAGAAAAAGAGAAGGGTATATAAATTCACAAGCCCCTTAAAACATAAAATCCAAAGTAGTGAAAGGCTTTTATTGCAGCAGAAAAAGCCACACTGAACCATCCCATCTGCTCACTCCCCATAGTGAGGACAAAATCTTCTTTTAACTACACTCTTTAGGGATCTAAATTGGGTGAAGAAAATACAATATATTCAAAATGCATACAAATGTGGTACATTCAAATATAACTTCTGTAAAAGAAGATTCATGAACCATGGTGATTCACTGAATAAAGTCCTGTACAAAACAGAGCTTATAAGGTACACTCAGTAATTTTTTGGTTTATGTTGCACAGGCTAATAATAAGACTACATCCGAAATCACATACTGTCTAAGTTTGTACTGCATTTGATGAAGAACTTACTTCATCACTGTTAAAAAGTACATTCTAAAAATATGCATATGTTTAGTATTAATAGAATCAGGACACACTTTATCGAGTATGTTGACAATGACATATGATGTTAGCTGTGTCGCTGTTTTCTTCCATTTACAAATAGTAAAGTGTCCACTAGATGTAAACCGGGCAGTTTTTTGAATACTATTAAGACATATTCCTCATTTGACCAACTGCTTTTTGCACAATACTGTATATTAGTAAGGAAGTAGCCATATTTAGATGCCCTGTTAGACTTAGACTGACTCCTAGTGGTTTAGATGTACACTACTGTGTAAAGTTTTGGGGTCAGTAAGATTTTTTTTAAGGGTTAGTTCACCCAAAAATGACAATTCTGTCATTACTCACCCTCATGTTTTTCCAAACCATGCCATTCCAAGACTTTTGTTCATCTTCAGAACACAAATGAAGATCTTTTTGATGAAATCTGACAGCTATGTGACTAACACTTTGACGCTTCAAAAAGATCATAATGAGATTGTAAAACGAATCCATATGAATCGAGTGGTTTAGTCCAAATTTTCTGAAGAGGCTCGATCAACAGATTTAATTTAGGATTTTATTCACATATAAACATTGAAACTTTTCTGTCTATGGAGGGACAGAAAGCTCTTAGATTTTATCAAAAAGATCTTCATTTGTGTTCTGAAGATGAACAAAGGTCTTACGAGTGTGGAACGACATGAGGGTGAGTAATTAATGACAGAATTTTCATTTTTGAGTGAACTAACCTAACTAATCTAACCCAATGTAACAAAATAATAATAAAAAAATAGTTATGTTTTAATATATTTCAAAAGGTAATTTATTCCTGTGATGGCAAAGCTCAATTTTTAGTCTTCAGTGTCACATTAGAAACTTTAGAAATCACTCTAATATGCTGATTTTGTGCAAAAGAATTATAGTTTTGGTGGTAACCTTTTTTTTTTTTGATGAATAGAAAGTTAACAAGAACAGGATTTATTTGAAATTGAAATATTCTGTAACGTTATAAACATCTTTACTGTCACTTTAATTTAATCTATCCTTGCTTAATTTTAATATCAATTTCTTAAAAATTACACACACACACAAAAAAAGTATTATTTTGTTACTGACCCCAAACTTTTGAATGGTACTTTAGCATTAAACAAAAAGCAATTATCTGTAGTAGATGTCATTGCAGAAATGCGCTATTTGTTGTGATTAACTTATTCCACAAGAAAAAGTATATAATAGGTAGGTTACCGAGATAAATAAATGTTAACATGTCTGTCCCCATGCAACTTGTATTACACTGATATGACTGAAGTGTTCGTCTCATGTGAGTATACATTATTTTTAAAAAGTATTATTCATCTCATTAAGTGTAAAACTTTTTTAACAAAAGGGTTAAAGAAAAAAAGAAAAAAAAAAAAAGAAAAAAAAATCACTGAGTGTGCCTTTAACCAGTCTCATTACTCAAGAAGACATTAAATGTGGACAAGTGACTTGATTTTAAAGTGCAATCCAAGCATTGCACCAGAGGCTCTATTGGCGGTAATGCGCAGTGTATTGGCTGCAGTAATAATACAGGCCCCCGTGTGATAATAACATCTGCTCCTAGTATTGCTGAGGTGAGTTTAAAGCAGCAGCACTCCCTGGGGGCTCGGGGCTGTAAGATAAATGGGGGCCGTCTGGAACAGCTCATTTTGTGTTCGGCCTACAGAAGCGAAGCGACGGGGCGACGGGCCAGGCATATTACAGCCTGCGGAAACACTTCTGTTCTCATTTCTCTCATTACTTCAGCCGGCATGTAAAACAGGCCCCTGGCCCTCAAACGCTCCCTCCTCTCCATCACTCAGCCATTTGGCCAATCAGTCGCACATTTGCGGCTTGGCCACTTGACTCGGAAGTGAAGCGAGTCTGGCAGGGAGAAGGAGGAGGAGAGAGAGAAACGCTACGACAGTCGCCGGTGCGATCCAGATGAGCGCCGCTCCTCCTGTCTCACCTGATCTGTCTGAGCGAAGCTCATTTAAAGTCTCAGGCAGAGAAACAGAGGGTTGGCTCGTTCCCCCGATGAGATTCTCTCAAACCAAGTGTTATATATCTGAGCGGAGTAATCTGGCTTCGAACTCACGGGAGAGATTCCCTAACCGCTTGGGAAATTCCATCTAGTTTTAAGGCCCTTATCGGGGGTAAAGGCTACAGACTATTTCCGTCGCATTTTTGTGTGGAAGGACTTGAGACTGCATGCAGTGGGTGGGGGGAGGGGGAGGCACTGTCGGAAGAGGAAAGGGGGGACACATGCCTCCAGTAAACAACAGAACAGATGTACGCTCCAATGAAAAGAGAAGTGACGGGTAAAGTGAGGGACACAGGACACTCTGAGACATTTTAAGACCGGGGGGCTGTAAATACAAGGTGTGCGGAAGGTGCTTGTATTTACGGTGATGGAGTTACTAGAGCGGCTGCTGGGCAAACGTGATCTACGACATCAGACGGTCACACTGGAGGAGGGGAGGAGGGGGCATCAGTTAAGACACACATACTGTATGGCTATCTACCTTGCAAGTCAGCTTTCAGCAATGCAACTTTTGTCAGCCAAACGAAAAAGAAAAACAAAACAAAATATATAAGATGTTAGTAGAGGCACTGGAATGTCTGTGATTATAACAAATTAAGTTGTTAAAATGTAAGGGAACAGAGAGAGGAAATAAAGAAAGTAGATGAAAGTAGACAGAGACCCAGGGGAAAAGAGAGGTGGAATTAGAGATGGCAAAAAAAGAGTCAGTCAGGAACAGACATGAGAAAAGCCAGTAAGCGTAGGTTTGGTTTGAACACAAGGACATTTTTCAGCCATGATTATACCCTAAATGTGATCCCAAAATGGTTTTACTAAAAATTAATATCAAAAGGTTTATATTAATTTTTAAAATTGAGGTTCTTTACAGTTGAATACTTTGATGGATATAAACACTATATGTGTGTATATTTTGTCATACTTTCAGACTAAAATGCTGAAAAATCTTCCTGGAAATGTAACAAATAGGTTTTCTTTTAATAGTAGGGTTATGGTTAGTAGTTTAGATTGATTTAAAAGATTTATTTAAAAATAATATCAGTCAACGGATAGCAAAAACTGCTGCTTTTTTTATTTGATGAATTATTTGAATTAAAGGCACAATATGTACGATTTTTAGATTAAAATATCCAAAAATCACTAGAACAATGTTATATTTTGTTGACTTGTGTACTTACATTATCCCAAACGTTTCCAACAATGTGTAAATCCAGAGAAATCAGCAATTTTAACCAGGACACTGACTGTGTCATTGCGTCGCCTGTCAATGACTTCATATCTGCGTTACCCCAAGAAACCATGGAAATGCCAAAGATGCTTTAAAGGGATAGTTCACCCCTACTTACAGAAAAAAAAGGACCTAATCATAGAAAACTAATCATTGGTATATAGCTCATCATGGTTAGTTTTATTGTTTGAATCGCTTGTTTCCTTGATCTACCATAAGTACCATGTTTTTACCATGCTTCTGAGACAACACTGTTTTGTCGAGTGGCTAACATGCATGATCAGTGAGAACTTTCTCCATCATCAAATATATTTTAAAATCAATTGCATGTCATCAACACAAGTCATCCAGTTTTTATTAATATGATATTCTAATATCGATTGTGATTACTGCAAAGTGCAACAAGTCTCTCATACCAGCCACCGAGCGAACGCACATTATAACATAACTTTCAACACACTGTATTTAGTATGATACAACGGCAGCATAAGCATAATAAAAGCTCCGCTGGATTTGAGACTGGTGTATCACGCAGGTATCTCTTAGCATTCGCTTCAGTGACCTTGTACTGCTCCCACGCCTCTTGGCCCGCCCTGCTTCACAGTAACGTGCACAGTAAGCTCATTCATGAACATTATTTCTGCCTTTTCTTTCTATGATTTCCTTTCCATCATCTGTTGAGGTAAAGATGACAACTCCCATGAATCCACGCTCATTCACGCCGTCATCAGTGAAAATTACATATTGTGCCTTTAATGTTTTTGAAAGAAGCCTCTTATGCTCACCAAGGCTGCATTTATTTGATCAAAAATGCAAAAAACTGAAATATTGTGAAATATTATTACAATTTAAATGAACTTTTTTCTATTTGAATATGTTTTACATTTTATTTCTGTGATGTCAAAGCTGAATTTTCAGCAGCCATTACTCCAGTCTTTGATGTCATGTGATTGTTCAGAATATCATGCTGATTTGGTGCTCAATAATCATTTCTTATTATTATCAATGTTGAAAACACGTTGTGCTGCTTAATATTTTTGTGGAAACCTGATTTTTTTTTTTTTCTTCCCAGGATTCTTGAATTGATTAATTGAAAGTTCCCAGAAGCCTGAAACCGGTTAAAATGTCACTTTCAATAAGCACAATATCTCTATCAGTAAATCTAATGATTATTCTTATATTCCCAGTTTTTCTTTTAATAATGAAAAAAACTATTCAGTTTAACACATTCAATTAAACTTTAAAGGACAGAAAACAAAATAGCCTGCTTTTGCTAGCCTCCCGCAGCAGTCCAATGGTCCATTCTCAGTTATGTTAGTAACACTGATGCTTTGCTTTTCTATCTTTCAGAGCTTTGATGAAAAAAGGATTACTGTTAACTTTGGTAGCTCTAATGAATATGCTACTAAAAAACTGGCAGTAATCAGTCTCTTTTCTCTCATATATTCAGCTTCATCACAGTTATAGCTTAGGAAAAAACACAAGGTCTCTTGACATTGATAGGGACATGTCCGTATCGTTCACCCCTAATCTACACCCCCTGTTTCCAACCGAGGAAAAGAACACAGAAGCCTGAAACACATTAAAACTGGCCCAGCATGAAGAAAACACAAAACAGATAGTGAAGAGAACAAGAAGCAGAGAGGATGAACAGGAGTGCATGAGATGAGACAAGGATTGGAGATTGCAGTCATTAAGCGAAGGACTGCACTAAGCCGATCTGGTGTCTGTGCCATTCATACCGTTTTCCTCACCTTCGCATCCTCTCTCCACCTGGCCGGCATTGGACAGTGCGTCTGACAGCAGGTCTGGCAAACGGCCGTTCAGGTCTACAGATGCCAAGCAGCCCTGGAAGCCCTCTTTAGAATGCACCAGCTTTGGCAAGTCCTTATACATCTCTTTGGCCACACCTCCCACATACAAATCACCTGTGGAAACAGGAAATATTATGCTCTGACTGACAATGTCTTTTCATTTCAACTATCAGGGGAGCATGTTATGTAAACACCCATAGAAAAAGTACACCACTTCCCCCTGCTGGTCCATTTGTTTATTGCAATACACAACATGTGAATACAACTTGGCACTAAGATAAAGAACGCATACACACTACTGTTCAAAGGTTTGGGGTCAGTGAGATTTTTTTTTTAAGAAATTCATACTTTCATTCAGCAAGGACGCATTACATTGATCAAACATGACAGTAAGGACCTACTGTAAGTTAGTATAATGTTACAAATTATTTCTATTTCAAAAAATGCTGTTCTTTTGTACATTCTATTCATCAAAGAATCCTGAAAAAAAACAAAAAAAAACATCATGGTTTCCACAAAAATATTAAGCATTATAAGCGTTTTCAACATTAAAAAAGGGAAAGAAATGTATGCTGAGCATAAAATCTGCAAATTAGAATGAGTTCTGGAATAGTGTTGTTAAAAGTACCGACTTCGATACCAAGTCGAACCAAGTGATGAGTGCGTGAACACAACGGCCAATCAGAGGTGTTAATGAATCTGCTCAACAGCGCTCAAAGCGTCACATTTTTAAAATTTCAGTACCGACTGAACACTGATCATATGAATGCTGAAAATTGAGCTTTGCCATTACATGATTAAAATGGATTTTTAAAATATAAGTAACACTTTACAATAAGGTTCATTAGTTAACATTAGTTAGTTAACTACATTCATTAACTAATGCTTAGCTAATGAACCTTATTACAAAGTGTTACGTATATTTTAAAAATCCATTTTAATCATGCAATGGCAAAGCTGAATGATCAGAATCATTCTCATAAAGAAAATATCAAAAGTACCTTTCAGATCCAGGTTCTTGGCTCCCATGGTAGTCTGTGTGGTGATTTTGGTGTCTATTTTGACAGTGTGAAGGTTGTTTGTATCTCTTGAGATCATCACATTGTGCCAGTGATTGTCATTCAGAGGTGTGTTGGAATTTCCTTTGATGAGATGAGCTCCATTTCCCAGATCTGACACATAATGGAGATATCTGCATGCACACAGCCATGAAAACAATTAGTGAAGGAATTATTACATGGTCTACGCATTCAAATCAAATGTGGCACGTTAAAAATGAATGAATCTCACCCTTTTACCAGCTCTACTACTATGAAGTCATTGCCATCTCCTCGGTTGTACAGGATGAGCCCATCTGGTGAAGTGGTCTTAAACTGGAAGAACAAGTGCATGGAGTAATAGGCCTGCAGGGTGGGCAAGGTCACATAGCTAGAGCGAGACTTGAAGGTCACCGGATCTGCAACGATGCTTCTGTAGCCGATCATGGCGTTCAGTTCACAGTAGTCAATGTCGCCGTTCTTGCACAGGTCAATGTAGGACATGCCATTGAAGGACAGACCCTGCAGGTGTCCAATGAAGTTGGAGGGCACGGCGGGCATGTACCGCTTCTCTGTAACGATGCCTGTTTCCACATTGTGGAACTCCAGCTGCGTGTGGTCCCCCGTGATTTGACCTTACCAAGGCGAATAATCGAAAACAGATTAATGCAGGAAGGGTAGGGTGTCGAAACACAGGCCCTGTCCCAACTGCCACCCAAAGGGTGATGTAATGCTGCACACAGTATATACCGACTTGTAGTAGACAAATAGGACAACATACGGTCTTGTGGACTTCACAGAAAAGTACAAGCCATCGTAAGACTACATAAAGTGCGCTATTCAGGACAGGGCCACAGTGTTGTCAAGTGGCTCATCTCAAATTTACTGGAGCAAAATGTGATTTTTAACAAACATTGAAGACTAGAAAACATGAAAGCATAAAGAGTTGGAAGAATGTCAGAAGTATTTTAGGGAAATTGAAGGAAAAAAGGTTAACTTCATATTTCTGCAATCCAGTGGGAGAGAAAGAAGTCCTTAAATATTTTAAAAACCTCTTTTAAAGTTTCCCAAGAGAAAGCTCTTTCACTCTAAAATCAGTAAGGTTATGTGAGTGTAATGTATTCCCTCAGTGGTTTGGCCTCCGAATGCATCAGCATTAAGCGAAATACCAGTTTATTTCAAAGTGTCGAATACACTCTAGTAGGTTCAGCAAGAAACTAAAGTTGATTGTACTGCACTGTGGGAAAGCACTAACTTTGTCATATGGCACTTCATTCAATGGGCAAATTGCAAAAGGTGTTTTAGCCCCTTAAGGAGCACTCTGGGAAGGCTATTGGAAAAGTGAGCCACTCAATCCCTTCATGAATGGCTCTTCCACAAGACCATTAGCAAAGTAGCAAAGGGCAATGATTACTTAAAGGAAATGATTATGATCATATGGCGTGTCCCATTCATTCATCTACAGGTGATTTATTTTTCTTACATGGGATTTTAAAACTCTCTCTTTTACACCCAGTAACTATATCGAGAAAAATGTATATACATTTATATCTATATATCAATTTATATACATTTAAATTACCTGTGGTTTCATATTTTGAAATTACACTTCTAGTAATTACACTCCTGTTCAAAAGTTTGGGATAATTTTTTTTTTAATTAGGAATAAATACTCCTGTTTATCAAAGATGCATTAAATTTATCAAAAGTGACAGTAAAGACTTGTACATTGTTACAAACAAAATGTTATAAGGTTGTTACAAGAAAGTTTTGAACTTTCTATTCATCAAAGAATCCTGAAAAATTGTATCACTGTTTCTAAAAAAACATTTTATTAAGCCGCTCAACTGTTTTCAACATTGATATTATTAATAATAAATGTTTCTTGAGCAGCAAATCAGCATATTAGAATGATTTCTGAAGGATCATGTGACACTGAGGACTGGAAAATTCAGCTTTGCCGTCACATGAATGAATCACATTTTAAAATATATATTTTTATCAAATAAATCTTATCGATCCCAAACTTTTGAATGGTATACATTTTTATACATACATACAGCAAGAAATATTTACATATTTTCATAATGCAAGTTAAAAACAAATTTATATCAGAGACACTTTTTCTGCCATAGCAACCTTTTGCTATGTTAATGTAAGTTAACGTTTTAATTCAAAATAAAGTATTGGTGACTTATATGTACATATAGGGTCAGACAATAATAATAACTATCCATTTCACATGCTCTACACTTCATAGCAGGGCATAGGATGCTCACTATCAAATTCAAAGAATATTTGAGAATGTGATGTACCTTCAGAGGGCTGGAGGTCATCCACCGTTAGCTTCAGACTTTTGCCTCTTCTGACAACACGAACTGTGTGCCATTCGTTGTCATTCAAGTTCTGGCCCGCAAATATGGTCTCTGGACCTTTACCTATAACATGTCCCACACAGCGGTTAACAGAGGGTAGAACGACAGAGAGTGATAGAGAGACAGAGGAAGAAAGGGGTTGTGAAACGGGATAAACTAAAAAAGGGGGTGTAGAGAGGTGACTGATATCCATGTAGAGAAAAATAAAAAAAGAGGGTTCATAGAGAAGCAGCGGAGGAAATGATACGGTCACACATCACATTCACACATTTAGATCTATCTACTATATGTCCTGTGGTCTCTGCCTAAAAAAAAAAAAAACAACAACAAAAAACTATTTGTTAGCATACATAAAGTGCTCTCAACTGATTTATCCCACTTCCGCCACCAGATGGAGCCATTCAACTGTTTTCATGACGGCCCTCCTTGAGGAAACCGGCCTGCGTCTGTTATTTCAGCCGAGTGATGTTCGGCTGCAGATGCGTCTCACGTCCTTACAATTCCTGAGCGGTTTAGGAAGCACATCCAAAAACCTACAGACTGTAAACTCTATTCGAGAAAGCAATTTCTCGCCTGTAGAGCCTCCCCCTTATCCCGTGTGCTCGGCAGTGAGTTCGACGGGGCCCCCGGACCTCCTGGCTCCAATCGAGCTTCCACTAGACGATCAGAGCTCGCGAAGAGGAGCCTCCAGGCTTTGTGATTTCAGCCGCTCTGGCTCTCTTTGACACGTCGTTGTCTCTCCTAATCAGTCAGACTGCCGCTAAGAGGGCAGCGTGTCATTGTCAGGGGCCCCTGCAGCCCATCTCACTTGATAACAGGTAAAAAGAGTTGCCATTAAAGAACTGCCAGGCTCCCAATCGATTTTCTATCCCTCCCTGCTCTCAATTACTATGAATCCAGATCAGCCCGCCATGAGCCAGCTCTGAAGCAAAGAAAAGCAGCAGCATGTAAGGTTTCAGACTGCGCAAAAACGCCCCCTAAAGGAATATTTGTAGATCTAAGAAAAAGAAAAAGCCACCACTGAGAGGAAACACTAAGGGGCAGTACCCATTAAGCCTCCGGCAATATACAAGACATGACATGTGCTTTTTTTAGGCCTTTGACCATCGCTGCAAAAGGATATATGTGAAAAGGTGACAGCGTGTGATTGGACAGCTGGAGAGACAGCTAAAGGTCCACGGCTGCTATGCCTTTATTAGGAAGTCATGTTCAGACAAACTCACAAGCAGCAAAGACAAAAAGCCATTCCCTCTGTCTGGGAGGGCAGCTTGTTGCCATGGAACTGGGGCAGATGGTTGCGTGTGTCCGGTCACTTTGATTCTCATCTCCCAGGGTAGAGAGAGAGGGCAGAGTTAAATAAGACAGAGGCGGGCAGGGGCTGGCTAGAGAGCTCTGACAGGACAGGGCTAGCAGGAGAACACAGACTAGACGCACACACATACACACATACACTCGTCTAGGCCAGGAAAGATGAGATGCATTGATATCTAGCTCATCCAGCTGAGAACGATACCCATGTGAAACAAGTGCAGGCAGCCATTTTGAGACAGGACGATCTTCATATTGAGGACACAGTAATTCAGCTCTACTGGGACTGACTAATCAGCAATGCTAAAAGCGTTTTACAAACTCTTTGATCGACCGGCATTTTTAAAATATGCATGTGTTACAGCTCAATTTTTCTCACAATGTATTGGCCAGGGTTAGAAATTAATCAGGGCAAAAAAGCTATCAAGATGGACAGAAATGCTGTTGATGTTTTAAATTTGACGGTAAAAATACAAAAATAATAATTTAAAAAAGTGGAAAAAATTAATAATATAATATAATATAATATAATATAATATAATATAATATAATATAATAATATAATATAATAAGCTGTAGATATTGACAAAAAATGCCACAGATATTTGAAAAATATTAACATATATAAAAATATAAAAGTATAAAAAAATCTCTAATATATTTTAAGATCTTTTATTTTAATTTTATATATAGGTAATTACTCTTTATCTTGTATTTTTATATAATTTTAATTAAATATTTATTTAATATTATTATTATATATTAATATATAATAATAATGTTTTACCTTTATTTTTTACTTATACTTTTTAACCTACCTATAATATAATATAATATAATATAATTAATATAATATAATATAATATAATATAATATAATATAATATAATATAATATAATATAATATAATATAATATAATATAATAATATTATATATTAATATTATTAATTGTTTTTATTTTTATTATTATTATTATTATTGCATAAACAGACAGTATACTGTATGCTTAGAAAAAATATAGAAGGTATTGGTAGGAAAAAAAAGGTATAAAAAAAAAATAAAGGTAAAAAAAAAAAAAAAAATGCCCCTGCAGATCAATTCCAGGAGGCAAATATTGACCCTTCCCTTTATAATAAAATAAATTTCTGACACTGGTATTGATTGTGTCCTACGCACCTGTCCGCAACCACCCATGTGTGTGAGGGGTTTCATTTATTAGGAATTATGGTTACTTATAATGAAAAGTAATGTTCTGCTGGATGAAATTATAATTCAAACAGGAGGAAACTGTCTGTTTTTCTGTTCATCAATGGAGCAGAGCAGGATGAAACATTAACTTTCAAATCACAGCATGATAAATAACCACAACATAAAACTACAACCTTAAACCAATACGCCTCGCATTTCATTCTGTCATATGAAGCAGTTTTTATAGAAAATAATTTAAAGGTCATCAAAATCCGAACAGCCGAACCATTTCGACGGTGCAACTGTAAATGTCAGAGACCCAAGGTGAAAATATGGATCCCCGAAGTGTAAACCTCTAACTAGCCAAAATGCTGCTCTCAACCTATAGCCTGATTTAGCCAAGAGCATATAGTGACCCCACTAGTTTCTAAATATACATCTTTCATCCTGCTGACACTCAGACCATATTAACAACCCATGAGCTGATGTGACAGCACTCTCTTAGTTGAACACACTGTCACCCTGGGGGAGGCAGAGTCCCTAATTGGCAACGGCTTGTTCTTCGTGTCAGAAGAAGAACAACGCTCATAAACACACACACACTCACACACACGCACCAATGACAGGAGTAGCTATGGCTGACACAGATAATTAATGAGGATACAAAAACAGAGAGATGAGACTGCACAATAGCAGGCTGTTCAAACATGTAAAGCCCCTGCTTCTGTTTCTCCACGGGAGCTTAAATAAAACATCTCCTTTTGCTCAGAATCCCTGATTCTGTCTTTTTGTTATAGACTCAAACAATTAGAAACCGTGTCCTTGAGCACGAAAAAGACGCAACAAGACAGATATCACCATATATTTCGAGGGCTGAATTGACTTAAAAATCTATGAACACCCACATGTGCTAGAAAAAACAAAATGGCCACCATCCATGGCCTGTTTCTTAAATTTACCAAAAAGAAAAAGGCTTCTTTTTCACTTCCTATGTGGGGGGAAATGAATGACTTGACAGAAAACATGCAGAAACAAAAACAAATAATAATTTTAATAATAATAAAAAAACATAAAAGAATGAGAAAATATATTACCACAGAGGCACATATATTTTAAAGATTGAATTAACATCCACATTTGCTATAGGTAAAAAAAACAAAATGGCTGCCATCAATGCCCTGTTTTTAATGCTTAATGTATTTTATACTTACCGAGGCTGCATTAATTTGATCAAACATACTGTAAAACTGTAATATTGTGAATTATTTTATATTACATTTTAAAAGAACTTTCTATTTTAATACATTTTAAAATAATATGAAATGCCAAAGGTGAATTTTCAGCATCATTACTCCAGTCATTACTCCAGTTATTTGAAATAGAATCATTTGTAACATTGCCTTTAATGTCACTTTTGATGAATTTAATGCATCCTTGCTGAATAAAAGTATTGATTTCTTTAATATATATATATATATATATATATATATATATATATATATATATATATATATATATATATATATATATATAAATCATACTGACGCCAAAACTTTGATGGCCACCCTGCAAGCATTTATCAAAAAGATAGTGTTTCTCTTTCAGTTCCTCAGTGAAAAAAAAAATGCAATAAACTCAACAAAATGAATAAAATTGTTCATAATAGTTCTGGGGAAAAATCTTACTGAATTTGCTTCCTGAGTGACTTGTAAATTGAAATAACAGAATGTAAACAAGCAGTACACTGCAGAGTCAGACTCTTTTTCTGTGTGTTGTGTTAAAAGGTAAACTCTCTGCAGGGGACTACTGTGTGAAACTTTTCCATTTCTGATTTGTTTATGAGACCTCTTACCCAACTGTATTGACGGGTGACAAACCACTCGTCGGCAATATTCAAACTTCCTTCTTCACTATCGATGTGGAATTGGTTCCTGTGGTTTACATGGGACCATTCACACCTTTCCCCACTTCCTCTCTGTTCATATGTAGTTGTGTATAATTATCTCCCAAGGCTCCTTACTGTGTGGGTAGATGCCCAACTGTGAGGGAGATGTGGAGAATCCTGACAGCTCCCGGCAACTTTGTGTTTTCGCACATCGTCAAGCTAGAGCTGTTTTGCTTCTTCAATGCCAAAACACCCAGCGCAATCAGCAAGACACTGTGCTTCGTGAAGGTGAGTGCTTTATAGCTTGGGCCCATTTCAACTGTTCCCCCTGAAACCATTTCCCTCTAAGGAATAAATGCAGGTGAGAATGTTCTGGTAACTTTATTTAACGTCACCAGAATGCAGTCCCATTGGGACTGTAAAATCACATACATTTTGTACACAAATGAGTTGTTGAGAGGACAGAGTATCCACTCGAACTCCTGGGACTCCTGATGGCTTGCTTTCGAAGACAAAATTGGGCCTTCATCAGGAAGCAACAAATCAGTTAAAGAGCCAATCATGTGGGATAAAAGGCTTTGGGTCTGATGCCCAGTGGTTCAAACAAAGTCATCTGTCCTGCCCAGATCTGAACATCACTGCGGCGAACTGGGATACTGAGGCTGCAATGGAATGGGGGGGCATCGTGATATGACCATCTGCTCTATCACTCAGAAATTAGGCCAGGTTAGGGCTGAGATTGTGGGACCTTAATAAGTAAATGTCCTTTTAATACTATTCTCATAGGACAGACTCACAATGTGAGACTTATACAGTCAGCCACACCATGTAAAGATCAGTAAATACAGACAAACAAACACACACACTGAGATCAGGCTCGGAGGCTCGCATTGCTTTTCACCCTGTCCGCCGTTATATCTGCATCACAAATGAAACCGGAGCATCGCCACTGCATATTTATGAACACGGCCGCTTCAGTAAATGGCAACGCTGCTGCATATTTATAGAGGAGGTTGTTTCAGAGAAATGAGGTCCTTTTGAATTCACATGAATCTCTTGATTTTGGTAAAGGATGTTCTGAAAGCATCAAAATGTCTTCCCCTTGTCGACGGTAAATGCGTTTCTGCACAAGGTGTTATTAAATAATCAGTCTAGAGTTTGTTCATGAGATCTTCTGTCAGGGGACATGTGAATGTGCAAGGATTCCTTCACACAGGATGTGTTTTTGCATTTCACCTGTGATATTTTGGAATCATATAATTCAAGTTTTAATATGCTGCATGTCAAATCAATGTCCATTTTAAAAATAAAGACCTGATCAGACAATTCTTGGGGTGGCATAAGCATCACAAATGTGTTCAGTTTGTCCATCTATGGTGTATGGAAGTTAATGCACCTACACTGTAAAAAAGAATTGTTGATTTAACTTAAAAAAGTACATTACCTGGTCACCTTAAAATTTAGTTCACTGAAATTAAAAATTTGAGTTAATACAATGAAGGCGACTGGTTTAATAAACAGAAACTCAAAATATTATGTTATCTGAACTACATTCATTATCTAAGTTGATTTGACAAAAGAAAAAGTTTTGTGATAACAAATCAGTAAAATATTTTTTTTTACAGTGTATAAACACACATTGGACCCTATTTGAACGATCTAAGCGCATGGTCTGAAGTGCAATACTGCAGGTGCACTTAGAGCGTGTCCGAATCCTCTTTTGCAAGTTTAACGATGGAAAAAATGGTTGGCGCAGTCGTATGGTCCAAAAGGGTTGCACCTGGGCTGCGTTCCAGTTCGGTTTTTAAACGCCCTTCCATCGCTAACTTCACTCGGTTTCGTTGACTCGGATGTACGTCATTGCTTACGTTGCACGAGTGCCCACTTCTGGAGGAAACTTTGTATGGGCTGAACTGGAACATCCTAAGCCCTTGATCACTTGGAATCCGCAATGGAGCTGATTTATTATTTATTTTTTCCCCTTACAAAATTGTTTAATACAGCATTCTATATGTATACATGTGTGTTTTAAATGTTTAAAAAATAATTAATGTATCATAGAGTTGTTTGTGGTGGGGTAAATTAAACGTGATATGCGGTGACGTCATAATCGTGTTGCATTGTGGGTTATGGAGCTGCCTGAAGTGTACATATGAAGTAGACTCGCTCCCTCGGTCAAAATCGAGGGAGCGAAGGTCTGTCCATATAAACTTTCCTCGTCCACTTCACGAAGTGGAACGCACTTCAAAATAGGCGGCAGGGATTCCCCCGAGGGGAAGTGTTTTGGGAAGTTTGCGAGTGCGTGTCTAAAATCGAACTTGAACGCAGCCCTAGTCTCTTAATGAGTCATGGGTGTGTTTTGGGCATAACGTTCAATAAAACAATCAAGAGTCTTATCTCCAATTCCCTTTTAAAGCCAGTTGCACTTGCACCATGGTGGATTTGCTATTTACATGGCGGAATTTGCCAGTGGAAAGACTGAGCGCTTCTCCAGAGAAGAATCCTTTTATTTTCAATATTTATAAATGTTTGTGTGACAAGCAGAGTGTACAGTACGCACGTTGTGCACCAGCCTATAGGCACATATTGCTAACGCATCCTTTAAATAACAAAAACATAAATAAATATTGCGCCATTGACTTTAGACCAGGTTTTTGTTGGTCAATGACGCAGTTGTTTTCTGTTGCCTCAAAATAGCTACACGCCAACAGTGTACCTGAACACACCTCGTTTTCAGACCAGCACGCCCATGGGCGAACAGATGGGTGTGAGTGCATTTGCCATTTAAACAATGTGGTACTGGATGTGAAAAAAAAAAAGAAAAGAAAAGAAAAGATAACTGCGTCGGGCTGAAACTAGCAAAAAAACACTTGCGTCGCATTGCGCCGGGTGTATGATAGGGCCCATTCTTTTTCATTCTGCTGTGCTCTGTCAAGCCATTTTTTTAATTAAGAATCCATCCTGTGAGATTCTCTTCTATGTGCAGTCCATCTCTCTGTAAGAAAATTTACATTCACAGTTATAATTGAGCTACAGCAGGTTATTGCATAGTCGAGCTAGTCTTTATCTGTCTAAGCATACATGACACAATGTGTAATCAAATATTTGAAGGATTAAGTACACACTGTGAGTCACCTCTGTCTTTCAAAACAAGAGCAGAATGAAGAGGCCAATTGTAGTGTGTTTTATGTGCATAGACTACTTTTTCAAAAGTTTGGGGTCAGTAATATTAACAAAAAAGAAAAATTACTTTTATTCAGCAAGGATGCATTAAATTGATCAAAACTGATTAACAAAATGAATGCTATTCCTTATAAATTTATTTTCATCAAAGAATCCTAAAAACTGTATCAGAGTTTCCACAAAAATATAAAACTTTTCAACTTAAGAAATGCACCAAACCAGCATATTAGAATGATTTCTGATCATGTGAAACTGAAGACTTAAGTAATTGCTGCTGACAATTCAGCTTTGCCATAACAGGAATAAATTACATTTTTATAATATATTAAAATAGAAAACAGTTCTTTAAATGTCATAATATTTCACAATACTACTGTTTTGTTAAGTGGCTTCTTTTAAAAACATTTGAGAAATCTTATCAAACTCAAACTTTTTAACAGTAATGTACTGTACATGCTAGACAAAGCCAAGCAACAATCACAAAAAAACAGCATGGATTTCAGTTAGTCTAAAGCGTTAACATGACATTAACAATAATGGAATTATTGATTCAGTCAAACTTAATTTTTTTCAAGTTCATGGAAATGCTTTGTAGCTACAAATGCAGCTTGTCAGATCGCATGATATGAGCCAAGTGAGAAAAGCCAAGACAGACTGTGTGACTGTGTGACAACAGATTTTACGATATACATCATTGACTGGGCAGTCTGCGTCCGATCTGACATCCTTATTTGAGGACAAGCATGTCACACTATGAGATTCAAGACTGCTGAATTTGCCTTGCGATGAAAGAACTAGAAAATAAATATTTCACAATCCCTAAAATTTGTCTCAGACAGCAGAATCGAGGCAAAAATCTAACAACGTGCACCCTAATTTGTCACAGGCCTGTTTACAAGACTACTGTGTCTGGGAGTGTGTTGTGCTCCCATTATGCAGAGGGAGTAGACGAAAGGATGTGGCAAAGCCCCCCGAGGAAGCTCAGGTGCTTTGTTATCCTGGGCATTCAGGTTAACACAGACAACTGCCTCATTGTCAAATTAGCCAATATACTGAGCTCAAGGTTGCGATGGAATAAAAAACAATAATATGCTCACAATAGCCCGTTAAGATGCACAAGCAAAATACATTTAGACAGACCAAGGAATAAAGCACTTTATCAGATGATTTGATGACAGGAAAAATCCTTAATCTCTGGATGCATTTGATTGGACGAGAAACTCTGCGGATTAACAAATTCACTGTTGTTACTATGCAACAGCACAAAGCAAATATTTCTAAAGGCCAAATTTGGATGCAGAGCCATATTAGTTTGATAATGAGGGAACTGATCATTACGTTCATTCTTTGAATATGAATGAGCAATGGCAGTTTGGGGACATAAGAATCTACGATGAGTCACTCAAAGAGATACGTACCGGAAACAAGCAAACACAAAAACAAACAAAGACTCCTTTGAAAGAACCTTTAGAGACTGCTATTAATTACCCTGAGGCTTTTGGAGAATCAATGCCAGGGAAGGCTGGAGTTCTCAAATTAAAAAAAAAAAAAAAAAGAGAAAAAAAAAAAGAGGAAAAAATAGATTGGCAAAGCCTGCAGAGATGGAGAACACCTATTTTTCTCCTCACATCACTTTTTTTGTCTTCCAGTACCTTCCTGAACACAAAACGTCTAGTTCATGTTAAAGGGATAGTACAAGCAAACAGTAGAAATCTGTGTTACTTTTTACTTTTACAAAATTTACTTTTGAAAAATATATTAGTGATAGTTAATAGTGACTATGCTGGAATGCACTAGTAGCCAGGTGTGTGTACAAAAAATGTATACAGCACAAAAGGTTATAGGGTTTAATTCACATTTTTTCCCCAGTCATCTCAATGGCAAAAAGTGCCCAGTAACACTTTAGTATTGGGAACACATATTCACTATTAACTATGACTCTTCCCTCAATAAATTCCAAATTTACTGCTTCTTAATAGTTAGTAAGATGGTAGTTATAGTGGTTAAATTCAGGTACTGAGTAAGATTAAAGGCCTGTTCACACTAAGAACAATAACTATAAAGATACTGATAAAGAAAATCGTTCTAAATATAAAAGAATATCACTGTCCACACCACAGCTATAACAATAATGATATCGTTGGGATCACTTTCAGAACTATTTATTTCCAGATGTTGAATGCTAAAACACTGAAAACCAATCAGAATCCATTCTAATTTAAGGGCTCACGCATTTAAAATGGCGGACAACACTGCAGAGAAAATAATCGCCAGTGCAGAAAAAGCCCTATTCAAAGATACTTTAAAGAAAATGGATATATGGAAAACAATCAGTCATACCCTCGTAATAAATGGTAATAAGTATTAATGATTATGCCAGGCTAGCAAACAGAGTAACATAAAATTACCTCAGGTATCCAGTGCTAGTTTCGACAACACTGTCTTGCTTCCTTTGAAGATGCAGTGGAAAAAGACTAGGCGTTGTTTTTATTCCACTATATTGACAGCGTCAGCTAAATTCACTGTTAGATTACATCAATTACACTAGCTAGATTCACTCGAGACATAGCATGCTGAGGACATCTGCTGGTTAAAGCTGCGTAAATGCAACAACAACAACAAAAACATGTAGGCTACACACTTTGAAACAGCAGCGCGTGAGCTTAGAATAAACAGACCGTTATCGTTCGTTCGTTGGTGTGGACGCAAATATAGTTATCATTATAGTTATCTTTACAGTTACATTTCTTAGTGTGAACGGGCCTTAAGGGATGTAGAATATGGTGATACAGAATAAGGCATTATTATGTGCTTTATAAGTACTAATAAACAGCCAATTTACAGGCTAATAAGCAACTAGTTAAAAGTGCTAATTGTTCCCCATACAGAAGTGTTACCAAGAGTCCCAATTATCTGCATAAATAATTAGCATAATAAACAACTTATTTTGTGACAGATCACACCTTTTAAGCTCCAAAAAGAAAAAGAATAGCTATGACTAGATCACTGAATCAGTAAGCTGAACTTAAAAACCAAATCAGTGCACAATTGGCTCTTTTTTTTCAACTGGCTGATGGTTCACTAATAAGACTGATTGACATTTTTTTCTTCCCACCGGAAAACAAACACTTCCTGATGGTCTCTCCTTCTGCAGGAACCAGGAAACAGCAAAAAGACGAGTGAAAGAAAATAAGAGGCAGTCATTGGCTGTCAAGCTCGGGGCTGAGGAGGGATTTGAGGAGAGGCTCTCTGAGGAAATGATCTTTGCGAGGGTTATTGGAAACGGCGTGAGCTGGAGTGTGATCTGTGAGTGAGAAACTTAATCGCCTCTCCTCTCATTCCAGTCAGCTCCATTTCTCACATTCCTAGAAAATGGCTGCCAGGGAGCCTGAAGGCTCCTGCAGCCCACAGGCAAAAACTAGCCGTACCTGACAGCTTGCTCGCACTTTGGAAACACCACTCAAAGCCCTGCTGGCCGCAACACAGAGGCTTCGTAACCGCAATGTTTTACACTTCTGAGAGCATACACACGCACACACGCACATACATACAAATGAACAGTACACATACAGAGGGCGCTTTGGTTCAGTATCATAGAGGCAGAGAGAAGAGGAAGAGAGGGGAAGAGTCACTTACTGGTAGTACAGTTTATCCTGATACAGTCTAGATGGGGGAGAACAGACAAGATGTAAATTCAGCCTTCAAGGTTATGACTGCAGACATCCATTACAACACATCGCCCACAAACTGGGGACGGACACGCAAACCAAGTGGATCGGAGAGGTGCTGTTTCGCTGACCAGATACGCACCCTTTCTTTTCTACCTCCTGCGTGCCGATAATGAACCCCAGGTGGAGTGGATACAGACTAGCTGCCTGCGCTAATGAATATTCATGCCTTCACTGTGCCATAATACATTTAGAATTAGGGAAATTTGGCATGTATTGAAATGTGATTATACCTAGTTCCATACGAGTCTCGGGACTACTGAATATTCAGAAGTAATTGATTAATTTGCTCTCTGGGTTAGCTCAGAAAGCGGCACAGGAAGCAGAAAAGAGAGAGAATCTTGCCAGAGAAACAGCCTGTCCTCGCCAATGGCGCTGCTGATGCTCTCATATGCACATTTTTAAAACCATTTCCCTTTAATGAGTAAAAACAGACGAATTAAAGAACGACTCATGTTTGAAGAATTTGAAAATGGGAAAAGGGCCGGTGTGATGAGAGGGAGAGGAAAAACTTGTGTTTATGGACGTGTCGCAACAGAGCACCAGAGCGTGTCCACGGTAAGCCTTAGCCTCCTGGGAGAAGAGCTGAATTCAGAATGCTCCTGTAGATAAAAACACTCCAAAAAACCCACAGCCCTTGACTTGAAGTTCACTTTTCCTGCTTGCATGTGAGAAGAACTGTAGGAATAACATGCTGCATGGAGGTTTGAGTATGCACGAAAATAAAGAACACATCTCTCTGTAATTTCCCTAAAGGCACTATACTGACAGGATCATTATTAATGCTACTAATACTGCTTTTAAATAAATTCTATTCAGGTCTCAACAACAAGGAGTTTTGTTTTTTTTTGCTGCCAACATCTTTATTGGCCCCACCACAAAAGAAAGATCACTTTATATTATATATATATATATATATACACACATACATAATTTATTCAGACACCTTGAACATTTCATTCATTAATACAGTTTATTCACTATAGTTAAAAAAATGGTAAAAAAAAATATGACAAGATCTCAGAGTTAAACTATGTCAGAAAAAAATGTATCTTAATTATGTCAGATAACACAACCACAACATGGTCAGGTCAAAGTGTCAGAATAATTTTTAGTTCCAAATTTTTATCAATTTTGCTGGTAGTCCACTGTATGAATAATTTTTGGGTATAATATGTCAGTTTACTTTATTTTGCTGTACTCACATTAATGAACTATAATGTCATAAAATCATAAACCTTTGCTGATGATATACTGATATATGATGAAAAACATAACTGTGTTGTAGTTTTCACACTCCCTTAATGAGACATTTTTGCTATTTCAACAAAACCTCATCTATGTTAGCCAGCTAGATGGCATTATGTTAGTGACAAATTAGCAGAATTTACTACAACAATGTTGACTACACGTTTGCAAGGCATAAAAGTGGATGTACAAGAACAATAAATGTAAATTTTTGTCAAATTGGCCTGGCAACTGGCCCACAGCTCTCACACTTAAAGTCCTTATTCTTGAGCCCTGATATCACTTATTAACATTCTGGATGTTTAGCCTACAGCTACTTTTCCAAACCCCATGTTCCCATGTGAATCTGCCTTAACACTTAAGCCTAAATCTTAGGTTTAAAAAAAAAAAAAAAAGAAAGAACTCAAGGTGAATGTTCTTTAAACACTAAAAAAGTACAGTACCGCTGAGACTCCTTACTGAACAGCACAACACAACAGCTTTTGTTCTGGTTGGTACTGTATAATATAAAACCTTGCTTGAATCCTGTGAGGAGGCCCCGTTTCCCATTACTATCTTTTGCAAAGCGTACTCCTGGAATGGAGAATCGATATTTCTCGTGCACAGCCTGGGCTGTCCCATGCTTCAGTGTGTGCTATGATGGAGTGGAGGGCCGAGAGGAATTCAGAGCATTACACAAATCCAGCTCTATCTTTTTCCCATGAGGCTGCAGCCCGTCGCGTGTCGTCAACCACAGTGAAAATCGTGGCCGCTAACAGCCAGAGAGCAACGTGTGTCCACCCTAACAGGGAGTGCAGTACCTTCAGGGGCAGAAGAAATGATTGGTGTATGTGTGGGTCCATGTCTGTTTGTGGATGCGGAGGTGTGCAAGTTTAAACCTGCTGGGACTACTGGGAGACATGCTATTGCTATATGTAAGCGGACATGTTAAATCGCACAGTGTATGTCACACTGTCAAATGGGAGTGGATGACATTCATCTTAGTGAGAGTTCTTCACATTTCAGCGGAAAGAGGAACTTTTTAGCTCAGTTTTGCATGAGAAACACCTGACATGATGTGGGAGGACAGTTAAACGACTGATGTTCAAATTTACTTACGGTGAACTAGCTTGAACTCGGGAACAGCAGAGGTGGTGCTTTATGAGTGGAGCGAGACTGTATAATATTAAGCTGCAAACGAAGGAGGAAAAGTGTAGTGGTTTCTGGGGAAATGTAAATGAAACGTACCGGGTGGAACAATGGCTTGTCAGTACTCCTGACACGTGTTACGCTCTAGTGGGGAGTCTATAGTATGCAGGTGTAGGACTATTGTGTATCAGTACAAGGCAGGGACTGTGCACTCTCTGGTAGGGAAAGTCTACAGCGTGCTCATCTGGGAGTGAGCGCTTGGCCGCAGACTCTGGCCGTTGAAGGTTCTACATCTTTCTCTTCAACACACAAAGATTTTAAAATGTTTAATGTCTGTGAGAGAGAAAGTGTGTGTACTGTATATACTTAGCTATGCTCTGGGGACAAATTTGTCCCCAGAAATGGACTAAATCTTACAAAACCTCAGTTTAGGGACATCCAGGAAAACATATGAATATTACATATTAATACATAACTATATAATATAATATAATATAATATAATTAGTCTATAGTATATATATATATATATATATATATATATATATATATATATATATATATATATATATATATATATATATAGCTGTATATAAAAAACAAAAGAAGTACATATGTCCCCATAGCAAAGTTATTGTGCGGGTGTTACCTGAATATCAAAAGGGAGATACTGGCAAAAATGTATTTGAATAGTAAAACTCATTAACAGACAATAGATAAACTGAACTGAAAATAAAAGATAAAATAAAAACAATTGAAAACAAATTATTCCATGCCATGTGTGTATTTCTATGTGTGGTGTTAGCCATTAAGATTAGCACTCCGATTGGCTGATGTACCTAGATTGACAGTGAGTCGGACACGCCCTCCGTCCAGCTCCAGCCTCAGAGTGTCAGCTGAGTTCCGGGAGGTGGTTGCCATGAGAACACCATAGGCACGCTGGGAACGGAAGCGCAGCGACACGTCTTCTGCCTCTGTGTGCATCACTACTGGCAACTGGATCTTCATGAACTTACTGCCATCATAACTGAGGATGGTGGCATCTGAAAGAGAGAGGAGAGAGAATTTAGGAAACACAATAAAAGGAGAGTGCTGGGCAGTGACAGCGGCTCCGTGGCTGATCATAAACCTCAGTGTTAATGGCGACAGATGAATGACTGGTTACTAAAATGTTTTACAGCCAGACACTGAAATTCTCTACAGCATTTCACAACAGTAGCACACAACTGCTCAGTCTAACCAGAAGATAAATGCCATAAAAAAAGACTCATTATACACCAAATTTTATTTCTTCATTTTATTGCAAAGCAGTGTTTACGAAGACACCACATAATGTATTTCTGCTGAGGGGTTTTTGAAGAACCGTTTACCGCCGTCCGTTGCTTTAATCTGTTTATTCATATCGCAATTATTTTATTGAGCAATTCAATTTAGTGAGCCGGATCTCAAGACATCTCATTTGCAATGGGAGATAGTCGAGGTCTCAGAGCGACTGGCATAATCTCACCAGCTGCTCAATCAGAGATATACAGTCCAGAAAGAAAAGAGACAACACACAAGCCAACAAACAGGGTGTCGTTGCCTGATCTGCAACCGCTCTGCACGTTTCCGCTGCATAAAAGCTGGTTCCAGGCTGGAATCAATTGGAAACAAAAATAGATTCACAAAACTCCCCCCATTCACACCCATTATTTTGTTTACACCATGTCAGATTCAATTTTCATGGTATAAACCAGGTAAAAAAAAATATTGAAAGGAATAAAATAGAAAATATTAACAATAAGACCAACCAAAAATAACTTAAGATTTTTAAAACTTACATAAAATTTGTAATACTAAATGTGGTCTGAAAAATCAAAAATCCTCAAGGAGTTAAAACATGACAGTCCAATCAAATTTTTAAAAAAACAGCCCTATTATAAATCAAAGAAAACGCAAATGAGAATTCAATGTGCATTATATACTGTACATTATGGAAGCTTGTTTCCAGCACTGAATAAAAAATTTAAAAGGTAATTGCAATTTTTTCTCTCACAATTCTGACTTTATAACACACTGTTCAGACTTTATAACAAAAAGTTGTGAGTTTATATCTCACATATGACTTTATAACTTGAAATTGCGAGTTTATATCACACAATTCTGAGAAAAGTCAGAATTGTGAGATAAGTCACATTTATCTTTTATTTTTTATTCAGTGGTGGAAACAAGCCTCCACCACTGTATGTCACATTACACAGTTGCTCATATTTACAAATATAATGTTTGAACCGAATGCTATATATTTTATTTGCTAAATAATTTCTCATGCTTGCATTATATTATATTATATTATATTATATTATATTATATTATATTATATTATATTATATTATATTATATTATATTATATTATATTATATTATATTTAGGGCTGTCGCGGTTAAGGAATTTCCCTTGCGGTATTTTTGAGTGGCTCAATAGCGCGATATGCGGTATTACCGCCATATATATATATATATATATATATATATATATATATATATATATATATATATATATATATATATAGAGAGAGAGAGAGAGAGAGAGAGAGAGAGAGAGAGAGAGAGAGAGAGATCATATTCAATAACGAAACTAAATAGAGCATTGAAGTAAAGAGAATGTCAAAATAAGGGTCTACAAAACAGAACATAAACCTGACAATAAGATGGTAGAGCTATTGTTGTTTGTATGATAGTTAGTTCCGATCCTCGGATCTGACTAAACAATACTTTCTGCTGATATTTCACGAGTATAAGCAGAACTAACGTTACTCATCTCTGCGCGTTCTAGACGGGCTGTCAGTCAGTGCAGTTACATTGTTGTGACACAAGGTGGCGGCAAGGGACTGTTTTTGAGTCTTTAAACCGTTCATTCAACTGCACGTTCAAAAACGCAGATTCATTCAAAGAGAGATGAAATGAAACAAGCTGCTGAAATCATTTTAACGTTGAGCGCCACTTTATAAGGCTCAGCTGACCAGTAATGCTTCGATGCTAAGGCAGAGATTTCGCTATCCTTGGACACGACAACTTTTTTCACGAATATATATCTCGGCCTGAAGGACAGACGCAGGTAATCGCACGCGCTCAGTCGATCTCTCTCACATTCACTGTCTGTTTAGGCTTGTTTAGTGCAAATCTATGGAGCCTCTGTACAAATCACCATGGTACACATTATGCTATCATTATTACGTTATTTAATATTTAGTACACGTGTATGAAGTGTAAAACGAGAAGGACATAGCCTTTCAAAAAATAGAAAACATCCAAATATCGCGGTTGCTGCGGTTTTTGCAGTGTTCTGCGGTTGGCTCGTAAAAAGCGCGGTATTACGAAATCGCGGTTATCGCGACAGCCCTAATTATATTATATTATATTATATTATATTATATTATATTATATTATATTATATTATATTATATTATATTATATGTATTATATTATATTATATTAGATTTATTCCTGTTATGGTGAAGCTGAATTTTCAGCATCATTTCTCCAGTCTTCAGTGTCACATGATCCTGCAGAAATCATTATAATATGCTGATTTGATGCTCAAGAAACATTTCTATTTATTATTAATGTTGAAATCTGCTGATGTTTAATATTTTTGTGGAAACCATGGTTCTTTTTTAAAAAAAAAAAGAAAAGCATTTATTTGAATTCATCTTTTGTAACATTATAAATCACCACCTTGGAATTTTAAGGTTCTATCTGCATCCTGAGCAGTTTTGAGATATTGAGCTTCAACGTTTTTGCATTCCATACTCCTTTGTGGATAGACCCTTTTTGTTTTCTAAAAAAAGTCCCAAAATGTACACATCTTAAAAAAATAAAAATCACAATGTAAATAAGTAGACACAAAATAAGAATATGTGAATAACTCAATTTTTACAAAAAATGTCAGATAGAACCTTATAATTCCAAGGTGATGAAATGTCTAAAATGACAGACAATTATTACAAATAGTGTGTCAATTGATAATTGGTAAGTATTGTTTAAAAAATGCAGCAAGTTAGTTGCTGTGAGTATAACTTTGAGAAGTTTTTAGATTACTAGCCTCCATTTCAGTGGAAAGGGGTACAGGACACTTAAAAACACAGAAGTGCTGAGTATGATAGTTTTCCTTGAAAAAAGAAAAAAAAAAAATAGAGAAAGGAGGCAGAAAAAAGCTGAAATAGGTCTGATGAGGACTGTGTATATGCCTAGATAATTTAGCACGATAATGGAGGCCGGACACATCTGCTTCTGTGCAAAGACCGGCCTCTCTGCCAGAGGACAACATCTGGCATGGAACCAGTACAGAGACATCACTCGCTTGTGAGAGCGCTCTGGAGATGATGAGGCTGCAGGCTATCACCAATTAGGCTGCCCTCTTCCTCACACACCCACAGACACACACATTCCTCCTGCAATTTTGATGCCTGTCTCGTCTCGGCATCCTCTGTTTCTGTTACACCATTGCCGAGCCCGAGAGCACCACACAGAGAGCGAGGCAGCGGAAAACAAGACGAAGACAGGAACACAAGTACGGCAGCATGCATATTAATCAGCGCAGTGATGTGATGTACATTCAACCCCCAAGGAAGAGAGAGTGCGTGAGAATGTAGCCACTGAAAAAAGGTACCGTAGTCATGTTGAATGAGTATTATGTGTCAACTCTTGCAAAACATTGATTTTCCTAACAAGCCACACCTTACAACAGCTTGTCATTGTAACTGTACTCAATTTTTGAGGCCTGTAGGAATGCGCAATGCTATCTTTTTGTGCCATAGCAGAGATCAGTATGTTATGAAGCTCAGTGATGGTGCACGTGAGCGTATACACTTCTATCTAGTCCTATTCTCGTCCAATGTGCAATGCTTTATAATTGGGCTGCAACTAATAATTATTTTGATAATCAATTAATCTGTTGTCAAAAAAAATCTTCTGTATATCTTCCCAGTGTTGTCCTCCAAACAAACTGCAGAATATGACAAAAATATGGTAACTGCATCTATACTATAAATTATAAAGCTAAAATGATCATGAAAAAAAAAAAAAATGATCATAATGATGCAGTGGTTCCTAAACTGGGGTACGTGTACCCCTGGGGGTGCGTGAGGTGACAGAGGGGGTACGAGAACAAAATGCTGAGTTTTGCCCTTTTTTTGCCAATTCTACCACATCTTAAAATAACATTAAAACCAAGCATGTATTTCAAACAGGCAAAATGCCATCTCTAGTGTAAAAACAAGAAAAAGGTAGTGCTGTAAATGGTCAAATAAATGACATCCAATCAAATTACCAAATTTTTTACGGTCAAAGATGACTGCATCCACACAAGCAGCGTGCATGTGATAGGTTGTCTGCAGAGTATGCTGCTTTAGCAAATCGCGCTACATTACTGTCCTTCAATGTACCTTTAAAAAGTGGGGTTTAAGCACTTACCAGCATGAAGAACAAATAAAGACACAGAGGGTCCTATGAAGCGCATGGCGCAGGTGCACTTAGGGCGTGTCCGAATCCACTTTTGCTAGTTTAATGACGGAAAAAAATTTAAACAACGTGGGCGTTGGATGTGAAAATGATAACTGCGTTGAGCTGAAACTAGCAAAAAACACTTGCGTCGCACCTGGCATCGCATTGCGTTGGGTGTATGATAGGGCCCAGAGTATACATAGAGATCAATTTAAGACTCAAACTCTCTTTGATGCAGAAGTTCTTGTATTTAATAAGAGCAAGAATGCAATTTTTTTCTGAATATTCACACAATTGCATATGTGCTAGTGCTGGGCGGTATACCGGTTCATACCGAATACCGGTATTTATTTTTGCTATGATATGAATTTTGATGATACCGTAATACCGGTATGTGTCGCTTAACCAACCAGAGGGTCCCGTTTCACTGTAACATTGTAGTGAGAGAGCACAGCTGAGATCGCATCACAGCCTATGGTAAGTCCGAAATCACCCCCTAAAGCCTTATTCACTATTCCCTACGTTATCCACTTATATTGTTCACTTGAAAAAGTGAATGAAAATGAGTGAGTGAATTCAGACAGCCGTTGTGTGTACATCGGCTGTACACTCGTTATTGCGGTGCAATGTGAGATTGAATGAGTGCACTCAGTAACGTCCACTATGGTTTCAGACACCACTAAAAATTTCTCCACATGGATATAGACCGGAGCGAGCGTGTTTAAGTTTTTTTATGGACCTATTTCATATACTCTAGTGCTGTAAACATGAACCAGCAGCGTGTATGCGCACATATTTCATCACGTCTTCTTCAAATGAAATGTAATGTTATGCAAAGGACACTGAACTGTACGTCTGATCACGACCGCGATGACACTATAAGTTATTCTGCTAACGTTACACAGAAGCCGATGTAAGTTAATAAATAGACTGACAATTCAAAGAAGAATGGGCAAAAATTTAACTGCTTGATTCTTTCTGTGTTAAACTTACGTGTCATTTGTTCAAAGAACATGGTCATATTTTAATATTCATGTGTCTGTAATGAGTGTGTTGCAGGTCTGTGTTTTAATGGTTGAGGTCTCCCCACAGCATCATTTTGTAGGGCTTTGTAAACCTGTATTAACTCTAGTGTGGAATTTTTCTACAATATTCACTCATCATGACAGTAAACCAGGGCATTCTAGTCAATCTACTGCAGTATTTCCTCTCTCAATCAGTAGAAAATGTGGTTAACGCCCGGTCATGCATAGGGGAAAAAAATACCGTCATATACCGTGAAACCGATATAATTTTGAAAAATGCCGTGATATAAATTTTTGTTCATACCGCCCAGCACTAATATGTGCCATTGATTTTATACAACAGTTCAACAAGTAATATTTAGTGATGTGGCCTACATTTTAAACAAAATACTGTTAATATTGTTTGCTCGTAATAATAGTTACAAGCAAACGAAAGCCACAGCAGTGGTTAGTGAATGAATCTGGGCTTTGAACTAATCGTGAGAGTCAAAGATTCAATGACCCATTCATAAATACAGCCACTTGATTCATAACTGAATGAATGAACGACTCGATGACTCACTCATTAAAACAGTAACTTGCCACCACATGCTGCCTTTTTTAGTTTAATATTTCAAAGCATCCCTTCATTTTTACCATCATTTATTGCTTTATTATATTAATAATACAATATTTTTATTATTAATTGACATGTATTATTAAATGACGCATATATTTTATAGGGTTAGAAAAGCTTTGCCTTTATAAAAGGTAAAAAATGCACCCGTAAATCAATTTAAGGGGATAAAATATTGTCCCTTAACGGAAAGGTGTGAATTGCAGTTTAAGTGAATGAGTGCAGAAAGATGTGAAATGCCTCAGGGGGTACACCACTCTAAAAAGATTGGGAACCACTGTAGTAACGCATTGCTGTTGTGTCTTTTTCCTGTAAATCTACTTCTCACATTTATATTGACTAAATTAGTTATCCCTTTTAAGTTACTACTCTTATAAAAATACAATTACATTTAGAATGTTAAACCTAAATTTAACATCAAACAACAACTATTTTAGTGTTAGTCAGAATTATTGGGCTTCATTTCACTTTTGCTCCGTTTTATGCACATGGCACTCATTCAGTGAAGTGTGTGAAGCTTAGCTTGCTTTCAAGCCTGCAAAATTTCATTCACAGATAAGAATATAACCATTAAGTGTAAGTTATGCGATCATTGAGTTGGGGAAAATTTGTCTCAAGTGCATTAAACAGAATACATTTCGACACATCTGACAGGACAAATCGAAACTGTAAAATGTATGACTATGAGTTTAAAGCACTTAATATAAAGCATCGTCATGTTTTTGGGCAGCTTGGATCACTCTCGAAGGTGACGCTGACCTGAACCTCCATGTTTCACAACCAAACTTCAAGCTACATTTAGGTATTTAACCCCACTTTTCATTATCCAATTGATTTCCTATTAAAGGATTAGTTCACTTTAAAACGAAATTACCCCAAGATTTACTCACCCTCAAGGGGGGGATGCATTTGTGTAAGAAAAATATCCATATTTTACAAGTTATAAAGTAAAATATTTAGCTTCTGCCATACCACCTTCTGTATTCAACTTATACTTAGAAAGTGTAACGCCTCTCGCAGTTCAAAACACACTACGTCCTACGCCTTCCCTATTCAACTTACAGAAAAACTTTTTTCGCAAGTTGAATACGGAAGGCAGGCTTCACAGACCAACGAGCTTGGTCCCATTCACTGCCTTTATAAAACTTGGATGCGTCAGGATATTTATTAATATAACTCTGATTGTGTTCATCAGAAAGAAGAAAGTCATTTACACCTAGGATGGCTTGAGGGTGAGTAAAGCTTGGGGTAATTTTCATTTTAAAGTGAACCAATCCTTTAAGTCCCACCCTAAATTACAGAGGTTCAATCTAAAAAACAGAAGGGTTACAGATACTGTATCATGTAGACTTTAACAACCACAAAGCAGATGCCCACCTACTTTGAGCTGGAGCTCCCACTGTAGCCTTTAACCCTAAACCCCAATCTTTAGCCCTCCCCACTGAGACCCGCTCCAGAGAGGAGGCAGCCTCAAAACAATGACAGCTTGACAAACGAGCCCCCCTCTCGTCTCCAGTGCACTAGTCTCACGCCAGGGGAGAGGATAATGAAAAGAGAGGTATGGCCAGTGGTTCAGAAAGACCCTCATTGCCTCCTCAAATAGTGCTATGCAGTCACACAGCAGGAGAGCGCAGCAGTATGGCATCTGCACCGCTCGACAGCCCACACATCACACCCAATCTGGACAAGATGGAAGTGAAGCTATCTGTGCCTCAGAGAGGTCTGCAGAGGTTTCAAATGAAGAAACATGCTAGGAAAACAGCATGGAGACGGAACAGAGGGAAGTCGGGAAATGACAGAATTGAAGGAGTGATGGACAGACCTCAGCTGTCTACAAATTTAGACACTATAAAGGGTGTTTCTTCAACTATATATGCACTTTTGGACCCTGTGAGCATACAATAACTCACTTTGACTAGTTTAATATATCTACTAACAATGCCCAACAGTGTTTAAACATTCATGAAAGGAAAATACACATTTTTTTGTAAATTTTCTGAAACATTGTGAATATTTCCATCATAATGTCACTTCCAACACATATAAAATGATATATTGTATTATATTTAATAGCATTCTAATGGAATGATGGTCATGGAAATGTCATTTTAATTTTTTTTTTTCATAAATTTTTTTTTTAGAGTAAAATTACTCCTAGCATTTTATAAATCCTCAATACCCATATTTAAATAATATATCAGCACAATAAAAATGTTCTGTTCACAATAGATATTTACTATATTATTATGTTTTTATGGCTTTATATTTAAATCTATATGTAAATGATGTCACTGACAACTGGACAGCTCAAATTTGTGGAAAAATGATATTAATATAAATAATTTACACACAATAAACATCGCAAATTGTTAATTATTTCACTTCTTGTTTAGATCATAACAGTTTTTCATATTCAGGTTTGAAAGTGAATGTAAAATAAAATCTACACATAAAAAATAACTGATAAAGGAATGGATTTAATGTAACCTTCATATAGCAAAAAGAAAAATAAATAAAATCTTAGTATTATACTGCCTATATTTGTAGAATGGCTTCAGTTTATCTTTTCAAATGACACAGATCTCTCAATTAAGGGCAATTTTGTCACAACAAGCGCTGACCAGTCACGAAAGCTCCTCAAACTGCCGCTCTCCTGGTCTGTAATGAGAGAGACGGAACTGGAGGACCGCAGGTAGAAAGGAGTGTACATGGCTGGTCACTCTCTCCATCTGCCCCGCCATCTGTTGCTACTTTCATTTAGTGCTCGGTGCTGTCCAACTCCTCTGATATGCAGGATCAGCCGAACACATGCAAATGGAGACACTGTTATGCAGGAATAAGTACCTCATCCGTCTCTGTCTTTCCCTTTCCATCAGGCTACCACATAATCTCACATAAAGCACTTTTTCTACTCTCTCTCAGACAATAAACAAAACAGGGCTGTCGATCCATTAAACAATTTAATCTAATAAATTAGATGATGTGCAAATCAATTTATCGGCCTAATCATAATTCAGTGTGTACCAGTGTTAATTTCGTTGACGAATAATTTTCGTCATAATTTTCATCAACGACATTTTTTCACGGACGAAAACGAGACGATGACTAAATAAAAATGCGTTTTGAATGACTAAAACTATGACTAAAATCTACTCTAATTTTCGTCAACGAATAAAAACGAGACGAAAATGAAAGAGAGGGACGATTTGGGAAGATATCCAGTCAGGACTGCTGTCCTGTGTGGAAGATGCGCACATTTGAACTGTAATGTGCTGATCTAACCGCGGGAAACGCGGCGCTGTTGCGCGCTCTACAGGCTCGTGCAGCAGCACATCTGACTGCTGCGCAATTAATGAATAGCGCACATTTATGCCATCCGATTGCTTATAAACTAATGTTGATGAATTATGACAATGTTTACTACACGATGTTTATATGGTAGCATGTTTTAGACGGTTGAAAGAATGCATATTTATCTCCCTCATGAGCAGCCTGCTACAGTGCAGACTGCAGACATTTCAGAATAAGAGTCACGGTGTATTTCGGGATGGTTTATAATTATTATTTTTTTCCTGGTCATTATTGTTTGTTGTTTAAACAATAAACTGTATTTAATTTATTTTCTGTTTAATTCATAGTAAACTACTGTATCTTCTGTCACAGGAAGGAAAGACTAAGAACATTATTTGACACATTATTCAATATATTTTACAAGTATTATAGTTATTAAAGTAGTTATTATAGTTAACTAAACCTAAAACCAAAGAAATCTTCATTACTTTAAATAAACATTAACTGAAATAAAAGATAAATATATAAAAATGTAAACTTATAAAAATGTAAACTTAATAGTTTCTAAGCTTTAGCTTAACCTGAGGTATTAAAATAAACAAAAAATAAAAAGTTATAGACATTTAAAAGCAAAAACTAAAAGACATAAACAAAAAATTACTAAAACTTTTAACTAAAATTACAATGAAAGCAGGAAAAACTAAAAATCAAATCTAATTTTTTTTTTTTTAATGAAATCTATAATAGTAGCCTACCTCAATGATAAGTGTGTCAATCCCTGAAAAGTACTGAATTTTGCTCTTTCACGTGTTTTTGCACTTGAACGGTCAAAAACCGTCCGCTTTGGTGAGCAAAGTACAGTTGGGTGAACATAAACAGTTTGGGGAATATCAGATGTACCTATATCAGTGTATTGGATCTGTGGAAGCATTTTTATTGGAAATGCTTAATGCTTACAATTTAACTAAATTAGATTTTAGTCGACTAATTCTACTGTAGATTTAGTCGACTAAAATCTTATGATATTTAGTCGACTAAAACTAGACTAAAACTAAAACAATTTCCAATGACTAAAATATGACTAAAACTAAATGGCATTTTAGTCAAAAGACTATGACTAAAACTAAATCAAAATTTGCTGTCAAAATTAACACTGGTGTGTACTAGTGTTTAGTATCATTGCTATACTATAATTTTTTATTTTATTTTTATATTTTTTGTTTTTTATTACTTATTTTATTTCAGTTAATGTTTCATTTATTTCAGTAATGCAAATGTTTTGGTTATTCTTTCCTGCAGATAGTCCACTTTAGTTATTCTACTAACTATAGGTAACTTTGCAACTACATGTCAGCTAACTACTAAAGCTCTAATGACTGGTAGTTGTCATGTAGTTGCAAAGGTACTTATAGTTAGTAGAATGTCTAAAGTGGATTACTGAAAGAAAGTATTATTATTGTTTTATAGCAATTTGTTTTAGTTAATTATAATCCTGTCACATACTGTACAGCAATATTTTCAGAAAAAAATACAAACAATTTTAAAAATTCAAAGATATTAGGGTGAACTTTATTTTATTTTATTTAATTTTTTTTTTTTTTTTTTTTTTTAGAAAAAAGGGTCACTTGCTAAGGCTAATTTCTAGCATTTCATGTACTCTTTATATGCACAATTATATAATATTTTCAATTCGAAATTACATGCAGTAGAAATGTTCCATTCATAAGTGCTATTTATTTGATTTTTTTTCCTCACTTGAAGCACGCTCTACAATAGTTTATATACTGACCAGTGTTGAGGGAAGTTACTTTTAAAAGTAATGCATTACAATATTGTGTTACTCCCTAAAAAAAATGTATAACTGCGTTACTTATTTACTTTTTATGGAAAGTAATGCATTACGTTATTTTTGTGTTACTTTTTCTTATCTAGGCTGCGCTGTTTTTTCATTTTAGTTTGTTTTTATAACAAAAAAAAGTTATATTTTTGGCAAATGTAAAGGCCCTTTCACACCAAAAAGTGAAATGAATAAGGGAAATGAAATTCGCGCCTGTACAGTAGAGGGTGCAGCTCAAACAAACCTTACAGTTGTGCTGCCATTCTAGAATACAGAAGAATAGGATGCAGGAGAAGTAGTAAATGAGTAAATGTATACTTACATTTAAACTACAGAAGAAATAGTCTAGAATAACCATGATGTTCACTCGGCGCACACCACTCGCCTCTGCACTTACTCCCGATAAATAAATACACTGTAAACCCGAATAAGTTGGCTAAACTCAAAATAATTGACGTAATCAGTTACATCGGAACATTTAGGTTAAGAAATTCAAAGTTTTATGAATAGAACTGACAGATTATTATTTTTAATTGCACTTAACTTGAAATATTTGAGTAAACTAATTCATACATTTAACCTGGCTAGTTTAACTAGCTGATTCAGTAAATGCTAACTTGCTAATTGGTAACACAATGCTTTGAAAGCAATAGCATAGCAAAGCAAATTCTGAATGAGTATGGCAATATAGAACATTTAACACTATCTGTTCTCAAACTAAGCTCATGCTCCACTCATCATCATGATGGTAGGCTAATTCCCCCCCTTCTAAATTAGCATAGCAAAACATTAAGCGCTACTAAATCTCCCACTTGCACAAAAAACATTATATAACACTTAATTTTAGCACTCCCCCGTTTGAATGTCATGGCAAAGTATGCTGGGAAATAGAAATCCAGTTGCAGTTAAATTTAAGTTTAAATTAACTTAAATTAACAAGTTCATAAAACTCAAAAAAAAAAAAAAAGTTCAGGGGCCGTATTCACAAAACATCTTAAGGCTAAAAGTAGCTCCTAACTTGCCGATTTAGGAGAAACTCTTAAAAATAATGGGCGTGTCAGTCCTAATTTTAAGAGTCCTAAATTTTTGCTCTAAGAGTATTTCACAAAGCATTTTAGCGCTAAAACTAGCTCCTAAGTCTGTGAAAAGTTAGGAGTAGTCAAGAGGATTCCTAAGTCTCTAAGACCAAATCACAAACAGTCCTAATCCACCCAAAGACACTGTACACCATTGAGACAATAGCGATTGAGCCTTGGGTGCTGAACTTTTTCTTTATAAATGCAATACATTTTGATTTATAGATTTGAATCTACAATGACACGCCAAAAAAATAAAAATAAAAAAATCTTTAACAAATAAATAAATATTGTCTGATTACCTGTGGCAGTGGTTTTACAATTAACTGTATATACTAGTTTAATTAGTGACACTTAGCCTATTTTAAAACCTTTATGGCAACAATGGCAACATTTTATTTTGACTTTTTTTATTAAAAAAATATTTATTTGAATAGAGCAACATTTGTATTTTAAAACCTTTATTTTTCATTCTACAATATTTCTATGAATAAATCACCATCAGCCAATCACTGTGTGTTTACTCCATAGCAACGAGGTCAACCCCGCCCTTACTCTTAGCTTAAGACTTCAGTCTATTCCTTAGTAAAAGTTTGTCTCAGCAGCTTTGTGAATAGGTTAAGAGAAAACTCTTAGCTAAGAACTTTTACTGCTATTTAGGAGAACTCTTAGTGGTAAGATAAAATGTTTTGTGAATGCGGCCCCAGATTACTTAATATGTGTCAGATTTGTGAAAGAAATGTGTCAGTTTTGAAAAAAAAATCAAGTTCTAAATATTCAGTAAATTGGATTGAACTAATTTGTTCAAACTCACAGCCCTAAAAATGAGCTTTTTCAAATTAATTTTTGGCCTTTTGCCATTTATTCATAGTGATAGCAAAAAAAGAACTAGAAATGGTGCAGACAAGGGGAACGGGATTGAGAAATAACACAAACTTGCATCACCACCTGGATGAGTGCTCGACATGTCAAAGTGCGTTTGAACATTTCTAGGCCACACCTTCATCGTACATTCACAAACATTCACAAGGCCTAATCTACCTTCAACTGAATACACACTCCCTGAATTGCAATGTTCTTTGAGTTTAGCTCACTAGGTGACATCCAGAGAGTCAGCAATCACACGGTGGAGCCGCAGGCCCTCCCCGCCAGAATACTGCAGCGCACAGGAGCTATAGTTGCTACAGGGATTAGGGAAATGTATGTTCAACAATCATGATAAACAGGATGAGTTGGCTCAGAGGCATCATACATTATTCAGGTTTGCTCGTGGTGAGTTCCCGCATGCCAATGGAACCTTCACCGTAAATGCATGTTACAATTTTTCTGCACGCAACACGACACCTCATGAAGTCTAAAAGCACGCAGGGGCCGGGGCAATGAAACAAATACTGACTTGGGAATCAACATGAACGACCTGCCAACCGTGCAATCAAGCAGGTGTGGCTGAGGGAAATAAAAGTGAAGTCCATTATGGCTCGGCTGTTTGAACCCGCTTGTAGTACATCCTATTGCCTCTCTAAACAAAACGAGTGCTGTAGGGTAAAACTCTGTTTGCGGAACTATCAGGTACTGAAGAATGAGCAGAGGTTATGCGCTAAGTTTAGTCACTGTAAGTGCCCATTAGGAACCTTGGAGAAATGACAGGAAATTAGGGCAGATGTTATTCTGGGGCATTTGGTTTTCTTTGATGCTTTGTTCAAGTAAATCAAGCACTGAGAGCAGCTGGATGGTTATGGATTCATGCACTGAGTTTATTTCACCTCACACAGCTGGGCAGGGCCAACTGTGAATGTAACCACACGCTTCGAGAACTTTTTTTTTTTTGCATAAATTTTTATTTATTTATTTATTTAGCTCACCCTAACTCACCCTGTCTCCATCTGTCGGTGGTGTTCATTTTCATAGTTTCTTTTCATTTTTTTGACAAAAACATCCATTTCTTTTTCATTAATTTGGTCAGTTTTACTCTGAATGAAATAAACAGTACATAACAGAATTATGATACAAGTTTTGTCATTCATTCATTTTGTACATTTTAATCTGATTGAAATACAAAGTACATAGTAGAATTATCATCTTATCATTTAAAATGAAACCTACCTATCTAATAAAATAAAATACAATTTAATATATGGAGGAGGAATTACCTTATAATCGTGTAAAGTTATTATTACGCGTATTATTACACGGTTCTGTGGAATACTTGATTCTGATTGGTCAATGGGGCCTAAAAAAAAAAAAAAAAAAAAGATAACACAGGCTCATCCAGGTAACTGAAGTCTTCAGTGCTATACGCTTGCTAGGAATGTTTTTTCCTTGTGGAAGTTTTGCCTTTGGCGAGCTAATAAAATATTAAAACACAGCAGGGCTCGACAATAAGGACTGCCCGATGGCCCGGGGCCAGTGTGAATGACTCTCGGGACAGTAGACGGAACGGTCACTTGCCCGATCGGGCCAGTGCTGTAGGGTGTACGATTATATCGTCTATGTCTATGATATCGTAATTGTTGATTTAACGATCTGAAATTATCGAGTATATCCCTCAATTTACAGAACCAAACAAAAACACAACACACCCATTGAGTGCACGCATGCAATACAGGGCGTAGTCTAGTAATGGTTTAGGTTAGACTAGTGCGCGTGCATATTTAGAGTGTACGCTTTCACTGCGCGTGATTTAGTCTATTAAAATGCCATGAGAATGCCCCAGAATTCGAGATAAGGGGCAAAAATGCCCCAGTATATCTTTTATATTCATATAATTTAATAAAGTTAACCAATATTACACAGCGCCATTTTTCTCCAAATATCAACAATTACAAGAGAGCTTAATATCATGTGACTTACATTTTAGACACCAAATCGCCTGTTTCACTCTATTTTTGCCTACGAAAATAGTTCCAAAGTCCACAGCATTGTTTTGCGTCTCTGAGAAACACTTCCTGAATGAATCAGCCGTATGAATCGGTTGAATCTCAATGACTCGCTCATTAGCAGGGACTTGCTGCCACCTACTGGCGGGTTTAATTTCAGGTTTAAAGTGTCTTTTCATTTTTAAATTAATTTCAAATAACAGTATTTAACGTTTTATATTTTCAACATTTCAAAACATTATTTATGCATCTAGCTCTCGACTGATTCATAAAGTTTAATCTATAGTTATATAGTTATAGATATTATAATTTCTGTACCTGAAAATCTCCTGTTTAAACCTACATGAAAAACTTGAAAAGCATTGTTTTATATGTTTGATCTGTTGTATTCATATGTGCTATACTCGTAATTTGATTATTTATTACTATTTTATTACTTGCTGTTTATTTATCTAACAGTATTTAAAATTTAAGTGAGTTAATCTAGTAGCTTTTGGTGTCATAACCTTATTTATTAAGGTTACATGTTTCATAAACAACGAAAACAATAACTTGGCTTATTGTATAGGCCTATTTTCTTTTCTGTTACTTTATTAATATTTTGTTGTGGGGCAAGTGAAAATTTTGGCGGGGCAAGTAAAAATCTGAACCGCTGGCCCAACCGGGCCAGTAGAAGCTTTGCGTTTAAAGAGCTAATAAAATATTTCGACTCAGATCAATATTTCATGTCTAATTATTTACTTATGTGGCAAGTAGCCATGTAATGAGCGGGATAATGTACACCCAGCCGGTTGTTATCGCAGAATAAACCCATTCAGGCTGATGCAAGATTCTAATCCTGATCACCCTGTTGGGGTTTATTCTGTGATAACCAGCTGGATGTACATTATCGCTTACATATACAATAAAAATAACATTTAATTAGTTTTAGCAACTTAAAAATTAGTATAAATATTTATTTATTTAAACACTTGTCAAATCAAATTAGTTAAAAAAAAATAACTAAATTTGGTACATTTTGAAAAAAAGTATAAACATTTATTTATTTAAATATTTATCAAATCATATAAATAAACATGCGAAAAAGGGGGGGAAAGCATTAAAATCAATATTCTAAAGTATTAGCTACCTTTCAGAAGTTACTGTGCTGTAAACTGTCCATGATTTAGAGACTGTTGCTTTAGCGTAGCCTGTTAGTAACACATTCTGACTAGCATTTAAGATCATCTGTGCAATTGCTTCACTATCTGTGCAGTAGTTACAGTATCTTGTGTATATACTGGATATATTTATTCGTTCAAGCAGATCAATCCCCAACATGCTGTAATAGATCATTTCAATCCATTCTTTCTGCATTTATTTTCGTCTAAAACCATTTTACTGCATTACTATCTTCGTCTTCTTTGCCTCATATTTTAATTAAAATTGTTTAATTATTGTCATTAAGCATCTTTGTCATCTCATCTTCATTATCATTTACATATTAAAAAACCCTTTGTTAACAAACATTTCCATTAGTAATTTTGCTGACAAGATTAACACTGTCGCCTGTCTCTTTTTGTCTCCCTGTCTCTTTCTCATCTCATTTCTCCATTTTAGCCTTTCACAAAGAGCTGTTTTCTGTGACTGGAATCTTATAAATGTGCATCTGGAGGAAGCCGGCAACACCCAATAAAACTGCACCAGACTGCACCATTCTCTTTCTGATGGCTGTTTGTGGTGAAATTTGCTTGGGCGATGACAAAGCAACCCATCTTTGATGGGTTAATTGACCGAATCATTTCCATAATTCCTGCACAGAGCTTCAACAATGCGCATGTAATTGATTGTTATTTTCCCACAACAGCATCTTTGCTGCAGGGTGATATCAGTGTCCAGACAACAGCAACAAGCTTAAGAGAGATGCACTTCCATTAAAGAATTAGCCACTATAGCTTTAAGCACTTCAGGGAGGCCTGACAGAATATGAGGAGGCATCTATGAGGTGGAAATGCATAACTGGATGTGGACTTTGAGCTATCGCCGACTCCCTTTTTGACAGGGAGGCGGTGAGCACTGGTCGCTTTGTTCATCTGGAAAAACAACAGAATTAAAATTCTGCTAGGGATGGAGACAAAAGGCAAAAACATAATCCATGCTTGAGTGGCTCTCTCTGAAGATGACATGGACTGAAGAGAAACACAATTACCACGGTAACAGTAACGTCAGCTCAGCTGCACTTTCTGCTTCACTGTCAAGGATGAGCTGACAAAGAAAGATATTTTTCTATGCTAAGGCCGAGGCAACAAAGCGGTGAATGTCGCCCTCCTCTACGCAACATAATGGACAGAATATCTCTGAATGAGTGCCACGTCTTTACACGTCATAGGAGAAAGAATGAGTGTACAGATCTTTCATAGAAGCAGGGATGCTTTCTAACACCTCGTCCTATTACTTCGGTCCACTCTGAAAATAGAACAATGCACTACGCAACAAAATCACAGCTAATGAGAACGTATGTGATGTTTTTCCCCAAAAAAGTATTTGGATTGGATATTTGGATTTAAGCCACACTTCTTTTTGAATGAATGTCTTCTTATTTAAAAACAAAATATCAAACCAAGTGGCATTTTTTTTGTTGATAAAAATTAAATTAAAGCACAGTATAAAAAAAAGAAAGGTTTCTTAGGTTTTTAAAAGAAAGCAAGACATAGAAATGAAATCACTCACTCACAAAAAAAAAAAAAAAAAATCAATCAAAAATTAAGCAGAAAAACTCTATCAGCATTTGTTTGCAGATCACACTTATCTCATTTTATTTGACATAATACAATGAAATTCATACATTTTAAGTGTGGCTTAGGTGGCCAAATATGGTCAAATACTTTTGGGAGCCATAGAGTGATGACGTCAGAACCTGGAAGACTAATTCACCGCTGGTAAAGTGAGATTAAATGCATAAAGTGTATTAGCTTAATTTAAAATATTAAATTATTGCAGGTTTGTGCAATATTCTACTGTTTTTATTCATTTTGAGGAATACTGAATACTGTTTTTGTGCAAGTGAGATGAGTAAATGCTCACATTTAGTCTAAAACTACAGTAATCATCATGTTTACACAGCGCACAATGCTTCTGCACTTACTCTCGATTTCTCTCAACATGGCGACAGGACGGCTGTCAGTCAATACATGGGAAACACAACATTATCTCACGACCAATTTGTACATATTTTACGAGGTGGCTATGATTTGAGTGAAGGGTAGGTTTGGGGGCAGGGTTAGGGGTTGGTCATCGTACAAATTCATACAAATTGGGCAACTCATAAAATATGTACGATTTAGCAAAAATCGTACAAATTCATACAAGTGAGGTTGTACGAATTAGCCACCTTATCAAATATGTACAAATTTCCATGAGATTGGATTGGAAAATAAACTTGCTTATTTGAAAAAGTAACTCAGACATTTTGTTGTAAATTTAAAAGTAATGTGTTACTTTACTAGTTACTTGAAAAAGTAATCTGATTACATAACTCAAGTTACTTGTAATGCGTTACCGCCAACACTGGTGGTAAACATAACTTAAATATACCTTAATTTTTGTTGTACAACCTTAAACTGAATACACTCACTGTCTTATCTAGTTACTTATTAGAAACATACGTTTTCAAAAATAAACATTACTGCTTCAAAGTTTGCGTTTGCGGTTTATGTGTGTGTAATTTGCTTTGAAGAACAAAAGTGTCATCATTTTATGTTTACCACAGGCATAAATTGAAAAAAAAAAAAAAAAAAAACCCATATTAAAACCCCACAGGAAAATCTTGAGGGAACCGGGGCGAATTAGTCTTCCAGGTTTTGACGTCATCCCTGCACCTCTCTATTATCACGTGAAGCCGGATTTTAGACCAATGAGATTTCACTTTGGACGGGACTACCCAGCACAATACAGCAAAAATAGAAGCCAAGCTTGCATCAAAACTGTTGACAGTCATGGCTATCACTGAAAAGACTACCAAGTGACACAATGTAGGACCAAACTCTACATGCAAAATATTGGTACTCACCTCTCTCACAGGAGCGACCTAGATAGCCCGTCCCTGAGCAGTCGCACACATATCGGTTCCAGCCCTCTCTGCAGGTGCCACTGTTAAGGCAGGGGTTGCTTAGACACTGTTTAGGAGGTTCCTTAGAGCAGGATGGCTTTACCCCAACCGCCCTCTGGGCCTCCGCTATCCGCCGGATGTCCTTGCTCTGGCCGTCCATGAACAGATCTCGCACACAGCCCACATAGCCGTAGTTAAGGAGAGCGGTCCACACCTCTGTGGGGAAGATCAGACCGGCGCGATCCTCTGGCAGGCCGCCCAGGTAGAGTATGTCATCCAAGTCCAGGATCTCACTCTCACCGGGAGCGTTGTAGGGAGTACGGATCGAGTTGACGGAAATGGTGCCTGTCACAAAACCACGAGAAGCAAATTTAATTATGTTAACTTGATGTTTAGATGCCATTTCAGCAACTCCTAAAAAGTTTGATTCAGTTTTAATGAGAAATTATATATGCAAATTATGGACTATGCAAATGAAACCCTTAAAGGCTATTGAAATTATCTTTCATTCTTTCCTCTGTAAATAAAACCCCCTTTGCTTTCAGAGCACACAATGTAGACGGAAATCTCTGGGTTTCAGTCTCCTCAAAGTAAATTTGAAATTATGTAGCTACTGTATATTCACACTTGTGCTTGGAAGTATGAAAGATGATTCCAGAGCAACACTTTGTCACCATTTGTCAGAACAGCGCCTATAGCATTGATTTGTCAGTTTTGCATTTGTAGGTATGTCGAGTATGAAAATCGCTCTGTGGATGATCAAATCAGCTTGATGTAGATGTCAATAGCAAAAGTATGAGTTATGAACAGGATTGGTTCTAAAAAAAAAAGGGAAGCCTGTGACAAAATATGGGCCCTTGGCACAATGCTAAGTCTTTCGCATAATTTCTGGTTAAGGTAAAATCACTTTTATTATATTATATTATATTATATTATATTATATTATATTATATTATATTATATTATATTATATTATATTATATTATATTATATTATATTATATTATATTATATTATATTATATTATATTATATTATAATAAAGGGAATCTGTGAGTAATAAAGTTCTCTGCGCAGTACAGAACATTTGCTAGATGTATATAGTAATAATTTACATTTTACATATTGTTGGAAATGGGGATCAAAATCCATATGTGCAAATTCTTTTATATTATCATCTGTTTTGGGCTGTCTTGATACGACAGTGCAAACCCTTATACAAAGACAAAGATTCAAAAAGCAGTCTCCATAGCAACAGTAGACAATATGTACCAGATTCACTGGATAGTCATCACTATCAAAAGGGCATATAACAGAATGAACGCTCAGCCCTATTCATATTTAATTTATTGGTTGTGACTGATTCAGTTCTCACAAATTATATGTGAACCCTTTCAAAGCATGTTTCTGTCCGCCCTCCTGTTTTATGGTTTACGTCTAAATACCGCTTTTACAACAGTGGTTAATATAAAGAGCAAAAACACAGTGCTCTCAGGTGTGGTGAGCCTTTCATTCACTCTAATAATGTTAAAACACTTTCACGAGTTCCATAATCACCCTCATTGTTTTCCTGGCGACTCCAACAAACAGGCATTCATACGCAGGCGGCAATTCAGAATTTTCCTTCTCATTTTCCACCGCTGTGCACTGCCATTATTCACGCCTTGAAGGCAGTTACAAAAGAAAAGCCATTACTGGCAAGATAGGAGAGAACAGGCAGGGATTAACGCAAAGCGCTGGCCACTGCTGAATCCTGTTTATTAGTGTCCAGCACTCAGTCCAAACTCAATAAAAGGCGGCTTAGAATTAAAGATGCCGCCCTTTCAGTGCCAAAACCTTCATTCTTTAGTGACAAAAATGCAGCTTCTGTTATAAAGGCAAAATTAGTGTGACTGTAATCGAGGGGTCAGCTGGAGGTGGTACTGTAGGCATGCAACATTAAAGGGACTGTTCACCTAAAGCTGTATTACTTTTTTTGTGGAACACAAACACACACACACACACACACACACACACGTTGGGTTTCCATGTTTTATTGGAATATTCCAAACGTGTCGCACAAGTTCTGAAAAGTGAAGCCAAAGCGACTTGAGTCGCACTCAGTATAGGTCATAAACCCCACCCTCTCCATGTAATTTAATGGGATATGAGACAAACTAAACAATTTAATTGCACTTCATATAATTTTTTTCCAAAGACAGTTTCTGTCATTTTATGTAGTTTTTATAACACGGATGTAAGTTCAAGTGTTAGTTTTTTTTAAATAAGTTTGGTTTTCGTTATTTGAGGCTTTAAAAACCGGGGCGTGGCATAATTGACAGCTGTGGTTGACAGTTTCTCTGAGCAAAGTAGTCACTAAGGCACAGACTTTTTTCAGGAGGAGATTGGATCTTTAACTTTAATTTCAAAATTTCCATAACTGTTTATTTCACACCGACATGAGTTATTCTGCAGTAAACTGTTCTAAACGATCCTGTGGGAGAGTGGGCGGGGCCATGATAGTGCCACATCATGTTCACTACTGCGCAGAATCGGATCCCAAAATCACTACTGCGCAGACTCAGAATCCCAAATCAACACAAGATGTCAGCGCCATATTGGAACATTGGCAGCTTCACTTTTCTACAATGGAAGAGAGTAGAGATGCATCATCCATATTTTATTTTTACAGTCTATGGGATATTCCATAGACATGATTTTTTTTTTTTTTACTGAAGAAACCCATCATAGAAAACTTTCTACATTTTTACATTTTCAAAAAACATCACTTTTTATAAGCCGTTTTCCTCATGGGGACCAAAAAATGTCCCCACATGGTTAAAGATTTTGGATTTTGGATATACCATCTTTGTAAGGACATTTTGTCCCCATAACACACACACACACACACACACACACACACACACACACACACACACACACACACACACACACACACACACACACACACACACACACACAATTATGTATTGAAAATGTATATTTTGGACCCATTCGACTTTCATTATATGGACAAAAACAACTCTTCATAATATCCTTTTTGTGTGTTCTGCAAAAGAACGAAAGTCGTTCAAGATCGGAACCGTTTTTGGAGGATGAGCTAATTATGACAGACCTTTTATTTTTGGGTGAACAGTCACACTTAAGTCAGTTTGCAAATGCTAACTAGGACTATAAATGCCTCAAGAAATCCAAACAAACATTGGCTGAAAATGTATGGATTTTCATTATAAATCATTTGTGAATAGATGACAGAAAAAACAGCAGGAGCGTTAGTGAGTATGTGCATTTAAATGTGTGCCAAGCTCCAGTAAAGGATGTATTTGCTCTCAGATCTGTGATTTATTTTCATCATTAATGGCTATTGTGGGAATTGAATGAATGGCTTCAGTATCGTTCTGCTATGCTTTCCGGTCCGTGATGTAGAGCACTGGGCCTGAGCTTAGATTTGCGTCACATACCTCGAGAGGGAGAAAAATTCTCTTCGAGATTAAATGTGATTCAATAGACTGATTACAGCCTCCTGTATCGGACTCATTATTCACAGGCACACCCAAAGAAATGGGTGAAACATTAAACGGCTAGACATGGTGGCACAGTAAATTATAATTATGCTCCATGTAACTCATTCCCTGCCAAGTGTTTCAACGAATACGGAAAAATAGTGCTTTCCGTTCTATTCCACTTGATACATTACTGCAGAGATGCCACTTGTAACATGCTAACAGTGTTAGTAAATAAGAATTTCATTTTCCTCTAAGCCTGTAATAAGTCTGTATGGATTTGATGAGGCATAGCGGCACTATTTCTCCTCCTCTCGCACTCTACCCGCACACACACACACACGCACATGCACACATTATCTTGTCCTGTGTTGCGCACTTGGCGACTGTACCCCTAAACAGCAGCCAAACATCTCCCCCGGGTCATCAGTAATGAGCATTCTCCATCATCTCGACTTCCATTCACTCTGCTCAGTGATTACATAGCACAGCCTAATGCTGGGCCCGGCATTACTTTATGTACACACGCACAAATACACACACACTAGTGGAGTAGAGTGGATTTCTGAAAAAGGAGGCAAAGTCCCATTTGGTTTTTTCAGTCCAATGTAAATTCATGTTCTAGTTTCATTCGATGTTTACATGGTTTCTGCTTGAAATGGGTATGGGAATGCATTTACCTTACATTATTAAACAACAATCAATTCTATCATTTTTTTTTGTATGCATTATATTTACATACTATTTCTTAGGGATGTACATGAAGCCAAATATCTTCTTCAGAAAGGCACAAAAATAGCTTCAAACTGAATACCGAATTCTACTGAATAATAATGATAATAATAAAAAGATTTGTTAAACTGAACTAAAATTGCATTGGTGAGTAACATTTAACTGAAACTATCATAATATCAAAGCATATTTGCTATATAGAAGCTACACTACCTTTCAAAAGTTTGGGGTCAATAGGTTTTTTCATTTGCAAGAAATTAATACTTTTATTTAGCAAAGGTCATAATGTTACAAAAGATTTTGCTTTTCAAATAAATGCTGCTCTTATCAACTTTCTATTGATCAAAAAAATGAATGCATCCGTTTCCACAAAAATATGAAGCAGTACAACTGTTCTCAACATTGATAATAATAATTGAGCACCAAATCACCATATTAGAATGATTTCTGGAAGAATGATTATGTGACACTGAAAATGTCACAATCACAAGAATAAATAACATTTTAAAATATATTAAAATCATTTTAAATAATAATAATAATATGTAACAATATTACTGTATTTACTGTAGTTTTGATTACATAAATGCAGCCTTGGTGAGCATAAGACTCGATAACCTCCTTTAAAAACACTAAGAAATATATACTGGTAAAATGGTAGTGTATAAATTGAACAGAGTTGTCTAAAAATAAGCTTTTCATTTAGTTTTGACACACTTCTGGTTTCAGCCCCGCCCACGTCCAATTGTACATGAATACAGATACAGAACAGATCATTTGTCATTGCAACATAATACAGAGAGATAATGGCTTCAATGCACAACCCTACTATTTATTTACTATTCTAAAAAACCAATTCACATTAAAATCTCATCAAGTTTAGGATTTTTAACTTGCATCGCTTCAAAAATAACTAAATTATTACAGTATAAAAAGTATAATTCATGTAGCTTGTTACTGGTAACTGATATTTGCTATTATAACTTTTTGGACCATTAGTCAACAAATCCTTTGTAAAAACATGGGTCTAATGTCAGCCGCAGGCACGGACATGCAGCTTTCATTTAACTGAGTTGAGTGGTCACTAAAACCTCACTCATAGATCATCACTTCCAGTTCATTTCAATTCAGAAGTGACCGAAAGTGGTGATGTCTGAGTGGGTGTGTTTACTTTGTACTTAGCCTGTCCATTTCCACCAGTTTGACCCATTCATTCAGGCCAATTTGTGGCCTGGCTGACTACTGGACAGTGTCACTTTAGAAAAATAAGTGGTTTATCTACTATACTTGATCTCATATTTCAGAATATCTCTGTATTGTCGATTATTCTCTCATCCTAGTTTTTTGTGGAGGCACAAAAACGCCCTTGACGCACATATATACGTGTACATATGTACGTTCTCATTAATAGATGCATATGCAAAGGCACAAATATACATGTTTGCATACATGCCCGCAAAAACACCAGCATGCCCACACATGCGCGCGCACCCTGCACCAGGATGGCTGCCCATATATGATCAAACAGCTTGCGTAGGCAGCCAATTCACGCAGGCGGGTGGGTGACACAGCTCATTCTGTGGGTCTGAAATGCAAGGCCCCATCTGTCAATGGTGTTTCAGATTCCCATGAAATGCCACTAAGAGAAAAGGTTTGTTCTCTCTTTCAAAATGTGCCTGAACTCACAATGACAGCTAGTGGATTGTGCAATGATAAAGCCTGGAGAATACGATTAAACCGAGCCCTGTGAATGAAAACGATGATTTGATGAAAAATACAATTTAAAACCGTGGGGAAAAAGTCCCGCTCTCTTAACAAAACCGTATCCAATCTCAATTGAATACTGTATTGGCATGAAACAAAAATAACACACTTGCTTTAGAAATCTGATTTCATAATTGCTTCAAAAGCCATTTAATTTTCTCCTTATAACTTTCACCATTTAATCTCACAGTGTATGTCAGAACTAATGCAGGTTACTGCCGTTTCTATATCCGGAAAGAGAAGATGAGAGATTCGCAATAACCACGGATCAATAGAGCCTTTTCCCACTTTTTCACAGAAACGAGAAAACTAACGAGTACCAAAGGCCGTTCTTTCGACTCCAGGCAAACGGCATTGACGTGCGAGAAAAAGGGGAATAGTGGGAGAGTTAGGGATGAATGTCTTTGCTTGGCAGAGCTTGCTCTTTCCTTTGGGAAACCAAATCTGGTTTCCATGGCAACTCCGGTGGAGAAGACAGAGCTCGAAAGGAGGAGGAAGACAGGAAAGACTGCGGGTCCTGTTCATATTCAAATGCCTGCCTGACAGTGCGCTCCGGAAGGCATGGTTACGACCGTGTTCGCACGAGCGTGAGAGAACACTGCTGTCTCGGCTATGTCAATATTTTCGTAGACCTTGAATACCAACCAACATCTAACCATACATTGAATACATCAAAAATACATCTGCAGAACAAAGGAACATCTGTAAGATTAAGACACAAAGCCATATTCTACCTGATCTTCCGTCTCTCTGAAAGTCCACGTGGTACCATTCTCCGTCGTTGACTTTTTTGTTGACGGCACGGGTTTTGGTGGTGCCTGAGCCCATGTCCAGTAGAAGGTATAGGTGGCCGTCCAGCATCTCTATGGCGAAGAAATCCACCTTCAAGGTTTTGGGACTCTTGGGGTCTTTCTGCTGCTGCGGTTTGGGTTTTCCGTGGCTGAAGAGGAGCAGGCCGTTGGGCTCAGTGGTGCGGAAGTCGAAGGAGATGGAACCGGCTTTTTTGGCAGTCCACTTGTCAAGGGTAATGAATGACTCTGGTGTCTCAAAGGTGACAGGATCTAGGGTAGCCACGTTTTCACATTTGAAGGCCACCACACCGCTCACCTTCATTTTGGGGTCGCCTAGCTTGGCCAATCGAGATAGCTCGAGCCTTACATCATTGTTCTTGTACACAACCTTTATGTGAAAAGAGAAGAAAAACAGATTTCCAGTGAGCAAAAACTCAGACTTTATATCACATTATGTTACTGTGTATAGAGCCGGGGGCATTGGACAGGGGGTAGAAATCACGTTAATTGTCTTAAACTCTGTTCCACTATTAATAAAGCGCACAAGAAGCCAAGAAACAATAGTAATGTCTCTGACCGGAGCTGCTGGCAAATATAATTTGTTAGTATTATTTTTAGCAATTATATTTACATGTAATATTTGCATATGTAATAAACCAAAATGGTAACACTTAAAGTACTTACAAATCATTAATGAACTAGTTTATAGTTAAATCATAGTTAATATATTGTAGTCTCTACATTGTTGATATATTAATAGGCTACATACAAATAGTGAGTTCTTCATTTCATTGTCACTGTAATTAACCAACCTGATCTCACAGCAATTCGTACGTATTTTATGAGGTGGCTAACTGACCTCAGTCTTACGAATTTGTATGTTTTTTTTTTTTTTTTTTGCTAAATCGTTCGTATTTTACGGGTTTGTATGAATTCATACGAATGACCTACCCCAAACCCCGCCCCTAAACCTAAACTAAACCAGTCTTACGAATTTGTATGTTTTTTTTTTTTTGCTAAATCGTTCGTATTTTACGGGTTGATATTGTTTAATTAGCTCAAAGTAAAGAAATTGTTAATTGGTTATTAAGAGTAAATGGTTCTCTTCAGGCATCTTGAACTTGAAGTGGATGACATCAGAGTAGTAAAGAGATCAGACAGCTCCGTACACCGATCATACATGATCAGTCCGTGTAGCGCTGCTTCAAGTTCAACAAGTGTTTTATGAAAGGTCCGCTGAATCATTGATTTCACTTTCAAAACATGGATTTAGAAATTAAACACTGCTGTGTATTGCGAGGAGATGAACAATTCTGCTTTGTCTTTACATTTTCATTGGCAAAATTCAACAAAATAGACAATATTTTGTCTAAAATAACAATTTTTACTTCTTATTTACTGATTCTCTGATCGTTATCCTGTGATATTGCTTAACTCATGTGATCTAAATATGAGACAAAAACTCAAACATGGGCATTTTTGCCCCTATATCTTTAATTTTTTGGAGTGGTCTCTTAATTTAATTTTTTCCATAGCTGTATTTTATATATTATATATTATATGTTATTTTTCACCGTAACTAATTAACATGTTATATATGTATATATTATATATATATATTATATTTATTTATGTATGTATGTATATATATATATATATATATATATATATATATATACATAAATATAAATAAAAATCAATTAATAACATTTTCCCATTTTCCATAAACTTTTTACTGTTAATAAGTTGTTAACAAAGCATCTTTACATATGAGCTAATTACAGTGACATTGAATGAAGAAGTCACTATTTGTGTATATAAAAATATATTAACAATGTAGAGACTACAATATATTAACTATGAATTAATTATAAACTAATAGCTTGCACATGATTTGTACTTTATTACTATATACTTATTATAAAGTGCTTTAAATAAAATAAAAAAATAAAATAAAATAAAATAAAATAAAGAACTCCATTCTATATAACATGTACTATGTATTGATGAACTCCTCCCTCCACTCGTTAATAGTTGTTAAATCATTAAAAATTCAATAATCAATTTTTCGGCTAAATGTGACAGCCTATCTTTCACTCTCTTTCACATGTTTCATTAACCACAAACAAATGACACACTAAAGTAACACTAAAAGCTTGAGAGGCTAATGATTAGTTATTTATGCATGTCTTCTCCCTTTGTCTTTTTCAGGTGCATTTTTGACTGGCTGTCAATCTCCTCTGGCATCTGTGCAGTGATTAAAACTCATGACACAGGAAGTAAAAATAAGACAATACTATATCTTTATAGATATAAAGCAAATAAATCGTCTCTTCAGTTGCTAATTTGAAATACATTTTTGAGGAGGCTAAACCTCCTCTTTTGTAAAGTCTTTGTCAAAGAAACTTTGACATTCACACTTTCAGTTCCCGGTGTCATTTTACTATTCAATCCGAATAGCATCAAATAGCAGAGCATTTTCTGCCCTCTCAAAATGTGGGGCACATCACTTTCCCTCTATCCTCTGCAAGGCCAAAACCCTGTGAAATAAACCCGAGCACCAGACTGTGAAGTGTTCACGATAACCCTCTTTTAATTCAGTTTCGATTTCATTTGAGCCCTTGCCAGGAAGAAGATAATGGTATGCGGATGCAATAAAAGCTTATTGATGATGCTTCAGAAATGCCAATCACAGGCAGGCACAAGAGCCTTTCCAGCCATTAACGTGCCACAGGAGTGAACCCCCCTCCTCCTCCTCGCTTCATAAACTCACACGGGAGGAAAAACACAAGCGATCTGTGATAAAACACTGCACAACATGGCCGCCGGAGAAGAGCGCATTACAGATGAGAGGTTAGGGGCAGGGACAGCAGGTGGAGGACGACACATCTGTCTGTGCCACCTGATCTGAACGATCAGGAGCCTGGAAAGCACTGACCAAATGCCCCTGAGAGGTGGGGCGCATTAAAACTAATGCACTAATGATGAATGGGCTTCTGGAGAACCCTGCTCTAAACGCCTGAATAAATCAACCTAGGCATAAATAACTACTCGCGCACGGTAACAAAACACACACCTAAAGGTCCTCACACACACTCAAAATGCACATCTTGCATGAAAATATTAAAAATGACCTTTGCAAAACAAAATAATGACAAAATAAAATGTTAAAAGGTCCCCTTTAGCACCTACGCATAGTCGTCCTTTTAATGCCAGTAACGCTTGTGAATGAACCAAGAAGAGGATCCATTCAGAATCCTTTTAATATGAATTCCCGTTCAGGGGTTCAAAGCACTAGAGTGTTTGTTAACACAGGTCAATGACCTCAGGCCTGCTGCTAATCTGTGGAAATGATAGCACTAAAGCACAGACAAGAGACACCAAACGCCTACATGCGGCAGCGGACCACAGCTTACACGAGTCTGCACTTTCATGTTTTGACAATGATTGATTGCTTGTGGATTGGTTTTGAAATGAAGGCTGGAGGCTGGCAGGGGAGAGTGGAGAGTCTGCACTGTTTCAATGCTCCATGCATCCACATATTTGACAAAATCGCATCTTTTGTCATCTTTAGGCCTCTTGTAAGAATTTGCGAGCAATGAAAGTATTACATTAGCATTAAAAAAGGCAATAGTATTACTATCTATGTGATGTCTCTGTCTAAAACCATGATTTACATTTAAACTACTGGCATAGAACAGGACTGTTCTCAGAGTTGCAGACAGCCAGCAAAAACAATGCTAAATACAAATGATAAAAATTTATATATATATATATATATATATATATATATATATATATATATATATATATATATATATATATATATATATATATATATATATAAAACGCAAATAATAATACTTTGATACACTATTGTTTTTACAAAAAGTAGGAATTCACTGCTATTAAAATTCTGGCTGATACTAATAAGCAGATATTGTCATGCTATGATCAATAAAAAAATAACAAAACTGAACTAAAACTACTTTTAATCACAACATTAGAATGTATGGTTACAAAAAAATGAGTATTTATTTTGAGATTTACCAAAGGTTAACAGGTTAACATTTTAACAGTTATTAAATTATTAGTGTTTTAAAAGATTTAAAGGGTTAGTTCACCCAAAAATTAAAATTGTGTCATTAATTACCCTCATGTCGTTCCACACCCGTAAGACCTTTGTTCATCTTCGGAACACAAATTAAGATGTTTTTGATAAAATCCGATGGCTCATTGAGGCTTCCATTAACACTTTCAAATGCCCAGAAAGGTACTAAAGACATAATTAACAGTTCATGTTACTACAGTGGTTCAACATTAATGTTATGAAGCGACAAGAATCCTTTTTGTGTTTTTGTGTGTGTGTGTTTTTTTGTGCCAAAAAAACTAAATAACGACTTTATTCAACAATTTCTAGTGATGGGAAATTTCAAAACACTGCTTCATGAAGCTTCGAAGCTGTTGTTTCGAATCAGTGGTTTGGAGCGCGTATCAAACTGCCAAAGTCACGTGATTCAGGTAAATGAGGCTTCATTAAGTGTTTCGAAATTTCAATGGTTCACGTGACTTTGGCAGTTTGATACGCGCTCCAAACCACTGATTTGAAACAAAACATACATAAAGCTTCGAAGCTTCATGAAACAGTGTTTTGAATTCGCCCATCACTAGATATTATTGAATAAAGTCGTTATTTTGTTGTTTTAATGCACAAGAAGTATTCTCATCGCTTCATAATATTAAGGTTGAACTGCTGTAGTCAGATGAACTGTTTTGAATATAAAGTACCTTTCTGGACATTTGAAAGTGTAAATTAAGTGTCAATGCAGGCCTCACTGAGCCATCAGATTTTATCAAAATTATCTTAATTTGTTTTCCGAAGATGAACAAAGGTCTTACGTGTGTGGAACGACATGAGGGTGAATAATTAATGACAGAATTTTCATTTTTGGGTGAACTAACCCTTTAAGTGAGTGTTTGATGACAGCAAACGTAATCTTAATGTATGTAAATAAGAGGAAATTAGCATGAAAATAAATATTTTATTTAAAGGTGCCCAAGAATGCTTTTTTACAAGATGTAACATAAGTCTAAGGTGTCTCCTGAATGTGTCTGTGAAGTTTCAGCTCAAAATACCCCAAAGATTTTTTTTAGTTAATTTTTTACTGCCTATTTTGGGGCATCATTAACTATACACTGATTTTGGCAGTGCGCCGCCCCTTTAATTCGCCTGCTCCCTGCCACACAAGCTCTCGACTATATTTCAGTGCATTTACAAAGTTCACAGAGCTAATATAACCCTCAAATGGATCTTTACAAGATGTTCGTCATGCATGCTGTATGCATGCTTCAAATTATGTGAGTAAAGTATTTATTTTGATGTTTACGTTTGATTCTGTATTGATTGAGTTTGAGGTTGTGCTCTGTGGCTAATGGCTAATGCTACACTGTTGGAGAGATTTATAAAGAATGAAGTTGTGTTTATGAATTATACAGACTGCAAGTGTTTAATAATGAAAATAACGACGGCTCGTCTCTGTGAATACAGTAAGAAACGATGGTAACTTTAACCACATTTAACAGTACATTAGCAACATGCTAATGAAACATTTAGAAAGACAATTTACAAATATCAGTAAAAATATCATGCTATCATGGATCATGTCAGTTATTATTGCTCCATCTGCCATTTTTCGCTGTTGTTCTTACTTGCTTACCTTGTCTGTGCACAGAGCCAGACGTTAATACTGCCTTTCCTTGTATAATGCCTTGAACATGGGCTGGCATATATGCAAATATTGGGGTCATACATATTAATGATCCCGACTGTTACGTAACAGTCTGTGTTATGTTGAGATCTGCGTTTTTTCCAGAAGTCTATTAAACAAATGAGATTTACATAAGAAGGAGGAAGCAATGGGGTTTGAAACTCAATGTATGTCTTTTCCATGTACTGAACTCTTGTTATTTAACTATGCCGAGGTATATTCAAATTTTGATTCTAGGGCACCTTTAAAAATAATTAATAATATTAATAAAAATGTTAATTTTAATTTTCATGTAAATAATTTTACAGGTGAACAAAATGCAAGGTTTAAAGAAATGGACATTTGATAAACAATTTGGGGTCTGTGTTGAGTCACATGGTAACCAAAGTAAAATCTATTCCTGAGGAAAATCCAATTGAGAACCACTGACCTAGACTGTGTAAGAGTGGACATGATAAATAGACTAACAAGGTAAATGCCAGTGAACATTTGTCACTAATTGTGGGTCTAGAGGTTAATGAATGAATCACCAAGAGCTATAGCACCTTAAGTTCAACCAACACCATCATTGTCTTCGTTTCATAATTCAATCACAATCAACTCAATTTAACTGCTCTTCACACGCATACTGAACTTAGCTAAAAATGCATTTTTCTATATATAAAACAAAATGGCTGGCATTTTATTTCTGTTCATAACATCAAAAACATTTCCAACTTCCTGGCAGTCAGAACAGCTCTTTACTTCACCAGCTGGCGTATCAGAGGACATCCCATTCCACAGGGATGCGAGTCTAACATAGAGGATGGAAGCTGATGGATGAGACAACATGTTCTCCACAGTTTTCCTCTCAGGAGTGTTACGATCACAGATAACTCATGTGATAGAGCATGTGAGGTAGTGGACTAGTGATCTGTTGCAGAGATCCATCAAATATTGCTGGAAACTGAGTGATTCTAATGTATTTCATTAGGCTGGCTTTTCATATTCACATGAACTTAAATGTATTATTTACTTATTTATCCAATTTGTCGCACTCTTGTTTATTTGTTAGTTCTGTCACTGTTGACGACCTGTGACCTATTTTCAAATTAACAATCTTCAGATGTGAGGAAACCTCATCAGCAATGTTAATTAGAGAATGCATTTCTACTCTGTCGCTGTGTTTCGGCTCCTGAGTCCGTGGCGACTGATAAATAATTCCTTTAGTTGTTGGTGTACGTGACGTGTTATGAGTTTTTACAGGCCAGAGATAGTACCCATCAGCAAAATGATGACGTCAGTCAAATGTAAAAAAAAACAAAAAAAAAAACAACAGTATCTAATACAAATTATAAATATATATATATATATATATATATATATATATACACACAACAGATGCACAATACTACATTTCTCTGTGATACCGATAACCGATTATTCAGAATATGTGGCAATACCGACAGTTTGATTTTCTTAAGGGAAAAAAAAATCTCTCCCAACTAATGCCGTAAACTGCAGTGACGGCAACCCTCTCATTTGGTACATTAGTATTATATAACAATTTTAAATTTTACAATTTTAACAATCCTTAAGTCCAAAATATAATTCACGACAAATGTATTCAAACAATAGTGTTAATATAATTAACAGTAAGTAAGCTCCTCTATTGTGATTTTTGTAACTAATTAATTTACTTTGAACATTACATAACTTTGCATACATCGCTTCAGGGGTTACTCTTGTGGCGCAAGTCGACAGTATGCGTCTGTCGTCTGGCAGAAGCTAGTTACTTTAATTTATAAAGTTTTAAACATGGATTTTTTTTTTTTACAAAAACGCATCGCTTCACTTCAAAAGGCCTTTATTAACCTACTGGAGCTGTATGGATTATATTTATTATGGATGGACACATTTTTGGGGGAGCTTCAAAACATTGAGTACCATTATAAATCTTGGTAGAGCCAGGATTTTTTTAAATATATCTCTGATTGTGTTCATCACCTAGGATGGCTTGAGGGTGAGTAAATCATGGGATAATTTTCATTTTTGGGTGAACTATCTCTTTAAGTGACATATATGTTATATTGACTTTTAACAAAATATCTCTCATGTAATCGCTCAGTGATTCACCTGAGGAAAGTTGTACTGTATAAAAGATACAAAACATACCTTTTGATGTTCATGCATGTTTTTCATGATATAACTTGTATTGAAGTAGAAGAAAACACCTGCGCCCCTCCGTGCTGCCACTTGAGGCTCTAAAGCAATCTGTCACTTCATTGTTTGAATTTTGTGATAAAATTGACAGAATTTGAAAGCTGAGACTTTGTTTCTTATCAGAAGTAACAAAGCACAATTCTCTTTGTGATTACTAGATGGGAAGCGCTACAAATAATGTTTGGTGTAAGGAAAAAACACGGACATGGCAACCCTGGCTTGAACTACAGGTGATATACAGGGTCAAATAGAGCCTGCTTTAACATCGCTATTTTTTAAACTGTTCATGCGTTATTGTTGCATTAACTTCGACAACACAAGAGACATTTTCTTCACAGTATGAGTTGCAGTCGGACATGTTTTTCTGCTCTCTTAACTGGATATAATCAGCCCTGATCAATGGCTGTTTTTAAACAATTGGCCAATACCAATTATTTCCTAATACACACACAGTTCAAATGTTTGGGGGTTGAAGCATCCTCTGTCATTTGAAACGAACTAATTTAAAAAAAAAAAGCTAATTATACAGTATATATATGATATATATATAAATAATTTTTCTATAAAAAGAAACTAGTTCAACTTTTTTGAATCAATTTTTGTGGATTAAATGCAAGGACGTATCATTCAAAAAGTAAATGAATAAATGTAATATAGTATCAACTGAAGGTGATTAAATTACTGGGAGATTTCTGGGTGGAATTACTTTTTTTCAAGAAGCAATTTTCAGAGCGCTTACCTCTTTCAGGCAGCCCATAAAGTTGTTGCTAACAGGGGATCCGGGCAGATCCGCAGTGCTGGGACTACCCCCCACATAGAAAAAGTCGTCCGAGCCTAGCATGGTGTAGTCCTCTTGTGTATATCCAGTGGTGGTCAGAATTCCATCCACGGATATTGTAACCTAGACAACAAAGCACAGGGAAAGGACACGCTATACTCACATATAACTTGAATACTGTTACAGGGCTTTGGTCCCCCTCATAAGGATTTGGATGCTTGGTTTTGTTTTTGTCTTTAATGCTTCTTGTTTATGTATTTATTTATTGCTTTTCTCTTTTTATTGATTTAATGTGAACCCATTTTCATGTCTGTTTCAGGAATTCTTATTTATTTATTGTTTAACTTTTTTTTTCTTTTTTCTTTCTAGATTTACGTTTTTCTAGTATGCCTTAGGTGAGCTGAGGAAGTCTGCGGCACATTAGCCCAGGATCAATGTTAGTGGTGCCACTAATAGAGCACAAAAAGTAAATCAGCAGACACAAAAATGGTGTTAGTAGTATGTGTGTTTCTGAGAGTTAGTATCGCTTGAATCCAGTGCGTGTGAGTAGTTTCAGCAGTTTTCAATGTATTTTTATGAGGTAAAACAAAGAACACGGCGTGCTAAGAGGTTAGAAATGAAAGCACAGGCAATTAGAGGCACATCTCTCACAGATCTGGTTGAATGGATGCATGCTTCATTATCCCTCCCTCTCCACATGCAAACAATGGTTGGTTAGAGAGAATAATTCTTCTCACAGATTAGATTGCACAGGAATGAGTAAAGAGAGAAGGGAGAAGGACACAAATACGACGGAGCTCATGAGACCAATCACAGCAGAGGTGTCTGCATGCATAAGCGTGTTCACATGAAGAAAGAAAGCAAACAATACAACAGACGAGATGACCGGCCACCCATGCCAGCCTCAAATGTACTGATGGTGCAGAAGTGTTAGTACACGGGGTGGCCAGGATGCACACCATGCTGAACAACAGGCCTCAAAGCTAGCTGGACCAATGAAAAGGCTCAGAGCCAGCCAGCCGAGACCGATCGGTGAGCAAAACCTTATGCAAAAGAACCCAAAGGAGGAAAAGATGCAAGATAACCTAACAAAAAAAAAAAAGAAAAGAAAAAAAAAGATGGACGGGACAGAAAGAGCTGAGGAAACCGAACTAATGAGAAGAAAAAGAAAAGGGGAATTTGGGCAGGGCAGGGGAAGTAAGCGTAAAGAGTACCAACCGCATTTTCCCCCTTTTTTTGTTTAGTATTGATGTCTACGATTCAAAAAAAGGAAAATAGACACACGGCAAACCCAAACTAAGAAACAATTAGAATGATATCTACCGAACAATGTAGTTTGTTTACCATAGCGTGTCCAATGCCTGAGTGCTTTGTGGAAAAGGGGGGAGAAAGGAAATTAAAAAACTGTGAACAGAACACCGTTCCTTAATCAAAAAAGATGGTCTCTTGCCAAGGTTAGTACATCAGCGTTGCACGTTAGTAAGAGGTAACAGGTTAGTAAATGACACATTCCATGGATGAAAGGTTAGTTTCTTTCCCCAAAAGCAGGTTAGTAAACATTTAAAAAGGGCAAAAGAAGAGAAGGAAAGGAGAAGCAGACGAGATCTGCACCATGGATTTCCTCTGGGACGCATCTAGTCTACTCTGTTCCAAACACTGTCTCTTCCTATTCCTGGCGCTCCGCTAACTTTACTGGTGACAGAACGCACCACTGAGCTTTTTATGTTTACTGCCTGTCCTATCCAACTTCGTGCCACACATCTTGGATCTTTTCTGAGTCTTGACACTTCAAAAGTGTTCTGCGTTGACAGGTGACGTACTCATGTAATGTAGTGAGAGGTGGCGCTATCAAATAGTGACAGTAAAATATGGATGCTGTAGCGTCTGAGGTTGAATTTAAATATTAGTCAAGGGGAAGAGGGTTAAGGGTACATTCACTCATGTCTAAAAGCTGAATTAATGGCTGCTACATGAATACTTTACGTCTAATACGTCTTTTTTTTTTACATTACCTCTACATAAATGAATGCTAGAACGCATTTAAAAATGCTAAAAGTGCATCAGAAGCCTAGAACTTTCTCTGTAGTTGTGGACTTTTAGTAGCAACTTTCAAACACATAAACTATTTTAAATGGGTACATGTCTTGGTTAAAGTGTTTATGGTTAAATCTAGTCCGAAGGTTAGTTTGATGCTACTAATCTGAATCTGAATGTATCCAATCTCGACCTCTGCCTTTTCTGCGCGGTTACCTGACGAAGGTTCCTGGTAACCTTCACATCATGCCAGGCATTGTCATTAAATTTCCCATTGACGGGCTCCACCAGGGCCTCGAAGGCCCCAGAGCCCAGGTTGATGACCAGCGAGACGGCACCATTCTTCAGCGCCAGGTTGACGTAGTCTGCCGACTTTCCGGTGTGGAGCATCAGTCCGTTGCGCTGCAGGGTCTTGAAGGAGAGCGTAATTTCATCGCTACTGCTCTGGATGGGGTTCGGGGACAGGTCGTAACAGAAATACTCTGAACCCTTGAAGGTGGCCACATACTCTTCTCTCTCTGTAAGAACACAGAGAAACAAAGCAGGTAAGCTAGGAGCAGACCAGCATTTTACATTAAAAGAGGCTGTTCAGATGCATTAATACGAAACTAGCAAGGCAATGCAGTGCAACATAAAAGTTTAATTGGAAAGATGAGCAAATATAGGGGTCAAGGACACAATGACTTTTTTTTTGGCCTATCTATTATTTTATTCAAAAATACATTAAAATGCAATTCACAAATACAATGAAGACTTGATCAAACCTATTTTATGATAAGAAAGTAAAATTAAATAAAATAAAATGTAATATTTCATTGTAATATTATTTGGGAGGGAAATAAACTAGTTCCCTTTCAGTCGGTCACGTTCGACGTACGTCAGTAGTGACCGACGAATTGGGATATCGCTTAGAGAGCCCTATCATCTTCGTGTAAACTAAAACAAGCCAATGGAATTGGCGTGCGATATTTGCATAATGCGCACCGCCCCCGTCAGGTGTATATAAATAGGAAGCAGATGCAATCGCACTCTGTCTTTCGCTTCGGAGCCATTCACTGGTGTCCTGTTTTAGAAGATTCCTTTCTTTGTTTGTTTTATTCTGAAACATTGCCTCAGAAGAGGATTTACAGCGAGCTTTCAGTGCTGGTGTAAGGGCACGTTCAGCGAGGTCGCGAGTCTCCGAGGAGCTGAGCTATAAGCTCGAAAACTGCTGTTTTCACAGCAACACAAAGAGTGTGTGCGTGTGTAGCGATTTGGGCCGGTTCCTCGGTGTGTCAGGGAGTGGTGTACCTGACACATCGCGTCGCTCCCTGGGTGCTTCAGCACGAGTGAGTTGACTTCCCCTTCTAAAAGAGCTTTACAGACGAACCCTGACAGTATGTCATTTCGTCTGTGCGTTAATGGGTGCGGTCGTTCCCTGGTCCCTGCTGATGGGCACAATCGTTGCATCTCGTGTTTGGGCATTCTGCACGCTGAAGCAGCTTTTGTGGATGGTTCATGTTCCCATTGCGGGAACATGACTATCGCGATGCTGAGGTCGAGACTCTCCTTCCTGAAGTCTCAGGAAGCGGGGGTCCCCTCTCCTATGCCGCGTACGACCGTTTTTCCGGCCCCGGGAACCGGAATGACGGTACGGCGCTGTATAGGAAGGGTGACCGGAGGATTACGGTCAGGGCTTCCCCGCCGAGCGGAAACGCTCCTCGGGCCCCTGCCGCCTCATCAGCACCGCAACCCATCGTGCCACCGTTGGTTTCCGCTGGGCCCTCTACGGACTGTCCAGCCGTTACCTTTGGTGTGCCGGCGGCGGATCAGATGTCGATCGCTGCATCGGAAGGTGAGCCTGAGTCCTCGGGGGAGGATTCGGACGCGCTGCCGCCCGGGACGGTAGCGTTGCCCGAGTCGGATCCCGAGCTTACGGCTGTGCTCTCCCGGGCCGCCTTGTGCGTCGGGCTTGAGTGGAACCCTCCACCCTGTCCCGGCCCATCTCGGTTGGACGATTGGTACTTGGCGGGGGGTCGCGCTGGTCAAATCCAGCGTCCCGCCCCAATGCCTTTCTTCCCGGAAGTACACGATGAGGTGACCAGGTCTTGGCAAGCTCCGCATGGGGCTCGTACAGGGCCTGGTCCCTCGTCCGCCTTCACCTCCCTGGACGGCGGGCTAGCCAGGGGGTACGCGAAGATCCCGCCAGTCGAGCGGTCTGTTGCGACGCAGTTGTGTCCAACGGCCGCTGGCTGGCGCAGTGAGCCGCGTCTCCCGTCCCAGGCCTGTGAATTCTCAGCCGGTCTGACTGAGAAAGCTTACAGTGCCTGTGGGCAGGCTGCCTCTGCCCTGCACGCGGTGGCCCTTTTGCAGGTCTATCAGGCAAAAGCGCTGTCGCAGATGCCCCAGGAAGGTCCTGACCAACAGCTGCTTGGGGAGCTGCGCTCTGCCACTGACCTTGCCCTCCGGGCAACGAAGGTGACAGCGCGTTCTGTTGGCCAGGCGATGTCTACTCTGGTAGCCCAGCAACGCCACCTCTGGCTGACCTTGGCAGACATGAGGGAGACCGACAAACATCGGTTCCTGGATTCCCCCGTGTCTCCGGTCGGCCTTTTCGGCGACGCGGTGGAGAGCTGTGCCCAACAGTCCTCCGCTGCACAGAAGCAGGCTGAGGCTATCAGACATGTCATGCCACGGCGGTCCGCTGCTGCCTCCACCCAGCCGCCCGTGGCTCAGCCTCAGCCCGCTCGTCGCCGAGGGCGCCCGCCTGCGTCTTCCTCCGCCCCTGCTAAGTTGGCAAAGCAGCAGCCTACACCAGCCAAACAGCAGGGTGCCGGGCGCGGACGTGGTGCCCAGCCCGTCTCTGCCAGCCAGGTGGCAAGCGGTCGGGGAAAACTCGGCCCTGAGACGGGCGACCTGGAGCGGAAGGTTCCTGCCCTTTGGGAGAGTATTCCATCTGCTCTCCCACCCCCGGAGGAGGGCCGGGGGGGATTTTGTGGCGGCTGTCCATCTACCGCCGCTGGCTCTCCGGAGTCCAGCGGTACCCACTTTGCCACAAAAGGAGCAGTTTCCTCAGACTCCAGGTCACAACAGGGGGTGTCTGCCAGTGTGCCAGGCTCCGCCTCGCTGCTGTCAGCTCCCTCCCCATTCGCCAGCAGGTGGCAGTGTGATGGTGCAGACCGCGTCCCGTGCGCGGTCTCCCATGCACACTGCTGCCTCGCAGAGTCTGACCCCACTCCGGGCCGCCCCCAAGCCGTCCGGGTCGGGTCCCTCTCTGCCTTGCTGCCCCACCCCCGGTGCGTCTGTGGTGCCTTTGGTCCTGCTGGCTCAGTGTCTGGAAGCGTGGACCTGTCCAGTTGGCTCATTCGTACTATCAGACTCGGCTATGCGATTCAGTTCGCCCGGCGTCCCCCGGTCTTCAGGGCTGTCCACTTCACTCAGGTGTCGTTGGACAGTGCTCCTGTTCTCCGGGTGGAGATTGCTGTCCTCCTGGCGAAGGGTACAATCAAGCCGGTCCCTCCAGCCGATATGAAGTCGGGGTTTTACAGCCCCTACTTCATTGTACCGTAAAAGGGCGGTGGGCTACGGCCAATCCTGGACCGTCCCCAGGATTGGTTTGCAGCAATAGACCTGAAGGACGCATACTTTCATGTCTCGATTCTGCCTCGACGCAGACCCTTCCTAGGTCGGTCTGCATTCGAGGGTCGGGCATGTCAGTACAAAGTCCTACCCGACATGGTTGTAGCTCCCAACCGGTTGGGTCTTCAGGTCAACTGGGACAAGAGCTAACTCGCCCCCGGGTAGAGGATCTCTTGTTTCGGTCTCGAGCTAGACTCGGTCGCACGGACTGCGCGTCTCACCGAGGTGCGCGTCCAGTCGGTGTTGAACTGCCTGAGCTCGCTCAAGTGCAGGACAGCGGCTCCACTGAAAGATTTTCAGAGGCTCCTGGGGCATATGGCATCTGCAGCCGCGGTAACGCCGCTCGGATTGCTTCATATGAGACCGCTTCAACACTGGCTCCACGGCCGGGTCCCGAGATGGGCGTGGCAGTGCGGCACGCTCCGTGTCCCCGTGACACCGAGCTGCCGTCGCACCCTTATCCGGTGGTTGGACCCTTCGTTCCTGTGGGCCGGAGTACCCCTCGAACGAGTGTCCAGGCACGCTGTGGTCTCCACAGATGTCTCTGCCACGGGATGGGGGGCCACGTACAACGGGCATGCAGTGACAGGTCTTTGGACGGGGCCTCAGCTGCATTGGCATACCAATTGCCTCGAGTTGCTAGCGGTTCGTCTTGCGCTGGCCCGCTTCAAGGAGCTGTTGTCAGGCAAGCACGTTCTAGTCCGCTCACTAAGCATTGCGGCCGTTGCGTACACCTACCGTCAAGGTGGTTTACGCTTCCGTCGCATGTTGCAACTCGCCCGCCATCTCTTGTTGTGGAGTCAGAAGGATCTGAGGTCCCTTCGGGCCACTCGTGTCTCAGGTGTGCTCAACCGTGCAGCCGACGAGCTGTCACAGCAGCATCTACTTGCGGGCGAGTGGCGGCTCCACCCCCAGGCGGTCCAGCTGATTGGGCAGCGGTTCGGCGAGGCCCAGGTAGTCCTGCTTGCCTCCCCGGAAACTTCCCTCTGCCAGTGGTTTTATTCCCTGACCGGCGGCACGCTCGGCACGGATGCCCTGGCACACAGCTGGCCCCCGGGTCTGCGCAAACATGCGCTTCCCCCAGTGAGCCTTCTCGCACTATTCATGTGCAAGGTCAGGGAGGACGGGGAGCAGGTTCTGTTAGTGGCTCCGTACTGGCCCACTCGGACCTGATTCTCAGACCTCATTCTCCTCGTGACAGCACCTCCCTGGCCGATTCCTCTGAGGAAGGACACCCTGACTCAGAGACGGCACCCTGTGGCACCCGCCTCCCGATCTGTGGAACCTCCACGTGTGGTCCCTGGACGGGATGCGGAGGTTCTGAGTGATCTCCCGCAAGCGGTCGTAGACACCATCACTTCCGCTAGAGCTCCTTCTACTAGGAATCTCTACGCGCTGAAGTGGAACCTGTTCGTCGAATGGTGCGCCTCTCGCCGAGAGGACCCCCGATCATGTTCGGTCGGATCCGTGCTTTCCTTTCTGCAAGATGGGTTGGAGCGAAGGCTGTCTCCCTCCACCCTCAAGGTGTATGTTGCCGCCATTGCCGCACATCACCATGCAGTTGAGGGTAAGTCCCTGGGGAAACACGATCTGATCGTCAGATTCCTGAGGGGGCCAGGAGACTGAATCCTCCTCGCCCTTCCTCCGTACCCTCTTGGGATTTGACCCTGGTTCTCACAGCTCTCCGGGGTCATCCCTTCGAACCTTTGCAATCAGTCGACCTGAAACTAATGTCTCTTAAGACGGTTCTTCTGGTTGCATTGGCTTCCCTGAAGAGGGTAGGGGATCTGCATGCATTTTCGGTCGACGAAACGTGCCTAGAATTCGGGCCCGGTGCTTCTCACGTCATCCTGAGACCCCGGCCTGGATACGTGCCCAAGGTTCCTACCACTCCCTTCAGAGAACAGGTAGTGAACCTGCAAGCGCTGCCCTCGGAGGAGGCAGACCCAGCCCTAGCTTTGCTCTGTCCCGTCCGCGCTCTGCGCGTTTACGTGGACAGAACGCGAAGCTTTAGGACCTCAGATCAGCTCTTCATCTGTTACGGAGGCCAGCAGAAGGGAAAGGCTGTCTCCAAGCAGAGGATGGCCCACTGGATAGTGGATGCCATCGCCTTGGCGTACGAATCCCAGGGCGTGCCTTGCCCGCTCGGGTTGAGAGCCCACTCCACCAGAGGGGTGGCCTCTTCCTGGGCGCTGGCTCATGGCGCCTCGCTGACAGATATCTGTAGAGCTGCGGGCTGGGCGACACCTAACACGTTCGCTAGGTTTTATAGCCTACGTGTAGAGCCGGTATCCTCGCGTGTACTCGCATCCACTAGTCGGTAGACGTGTTGTACCCACTCTAAGTGTCGGCTTGCAATGCCATTCCCGCCACTGGCCGGATACGTGCATACTTCACTCCAGTCGCGTTCCCCGCTTGGCGAACCCTGTCGAGTTCCTCCGCCTCCCCCTTCGGCTCGGACATTGCGGAGTGTCTGATGCCAGGCCTACATCCGTCGCTGACGCTGTCTGTTGGCTGGGGCCCATATGTCGTGACCCCTCTACGTGAGCGGTCCCATATGTGTATTTTCCACGGTTTAAAACTCCCTACGGGCCGAGTCCGTGTCTTTCCCTTAGCAGAGCCAGCTCTGCTGTCACCTGTCAGATGAGTCTCCCTAACCAGGTGGAGCCATCCCAGGGACTCCATATGCGTACTGCCCCCGGGCCAGTCCATATGTGTATTCCCACGTAAACTCCTCCCCCATTGGGTAGGTAGTGGTCTCCGCAGCGTCCCTTCGGGTTCGCTTCCCAGTGTGTCTAGTTTACTTAGTGGGTAGTGGTAGACAGCAGTAGACTCTCTCGGTGTAAGCTCGCCCCCTTCACCGCCAGCCGGTGCTATGGGCGGCTGAGCTTGCGCTGGGCACTGGAAGGGGTTTCGTAACTGTGGCGCTTTAGTTGGGATCCCAATTCGTCGGTCACTACTGACGTACGTCGAACGTGACCGACTGAAAGGGAACGTCTCGGTTACGTATGTAACCCTCGTTCCCTGAAGGAGGGAACGGAGACGTACGTCCCGTCGCCACAGTTTCTGTACCCTCGCTGTAGCGCGGACATCAGTTGTCTCCTCAGCGAAAAACAGAGTGCGATTGCATCTGCTTCCTATTTATATACACCTGACGGGGGCGGTGCGCATTATGCAAATATCGCACGCCAATTCCATTGGCTTGTTTTAGTTTACACGAAGATGATAGGGCTCTCTAAGCGATATCCCAATTCGTCGGTCACTACTGACGTACGTCTCCGTTCCCTCCTTCAGGGAACGAGGGTTACATACGTAACCGAGACGTTTTCCATAATCCTTTATTACTATTTCTTAGGAAAAATCATTGCATTTGAATATTTTAAGGCAGCAGCTATTTGCACTATTTATACTAAGAGTATTTTCTCAGTGATAATAACAATATATTCTAAGTGAAAATAGCAATATATTCTATTTACAATAGCAGCATTTTCTTGGCGATATGCTATTTACACTAGGTGAAAATAGCAATAGATTCTATTTAGACAATGTAGCTTCATACTGGCAGATATTATTTGCACCTCAGTATTTTTGTACATTAACAGAATGCATATAATATAGAATGCAATAATATCAGAGTGTAAATGATTATATTAAAATTATTAAATGGATGCTGCCTTATTGGGAGAATAAAATTCCTCCCTACACCTTCCCCTAACCCTAACCCAACTACACTTTTAATATTATTAAACACTCGTTCACAGTTTATTTCCACTTTTAGAACATTATTTCATTTTGGTGCCACTTTATATTAAGTGGCCTTAACTACTATGTACTTGCATCAAAAAATAAGTACAATGTACTTATTGGGTTCATATTGAATTGCAAAACACTTTTGCAGCTATTGAGCTGGGATACGGGTAAGGTTAGGGAAAGATTTGGTGGTATGGGTAGGTTTAAGGGTAGGGGTAAGGGTTAAGGGATGGGTCAACAGTGTAATTATAAATGTAATTACAGAAATTAATTACAGATGTAATTACATGCAGGTGTTTTTAAAACATAAGTACAATGTAAAGGATTGTATTAAATTATTCATTTAAATGTAAGTACATAGTAGTTAAGGCCACTTAATATAAAGTGGGTCATTCATTTTTACTGAAAATAAATGCAAGCTTGGCAAAAGGCGGATTCAAACCCACGTTAATTGCGTTACAAGCCAGGTCTACAAGCCTTATTTCGCATACTGCACCACTGAAGACATTGAACTCATTGAACGTGTGTAAATAGCATTTGCCAACAAGGGACACTATTTGCATTTATCGTAAATATACACTCAGATATTTTAAACCTTTTGTCTGCCAAATCAACAGTAATGTGGCTCAACCAACATGTAAGGGGGGAAAAAAAGAAAACGAGATCATAGAGAGAGGACCTCTGCAGACCCACATGACTGTCTGTCTAGATTGATAAGTCTCTTAAAATATCAGATCACTTGAACTTTATTATAAGGCAAGGTTAATTCAGGTTGTAAAATGCCATGTGGTGCGACTGCCCAAAACCTTGATATTTATGAAATTTATTAAATAATAACTCATGACATTTAAAAAATAAATAAAATAAAAATACTTTTTAGATTGAAAAAACACATTTTAAAAAAGTATTCAAGATTTAAGAAAAATGTTAATACTTTTTCCTTGTTGCACCACATTAAGAATTTTAACCTTTCTTGAAAATGGTCTAAAAGTTTTTTCAAAAACATATAAAACCAACATTTATACAAAGCACATATGCGTTAAACCTTTTCTTTGCCATGGATGCATTTATATGACATTGACCCATAGACATGAGCACATGCAGCCCTCCGTCACACAGTAACAAAGAGCAGATCACTTACCGTCCATCTACTGGCTTCCATGCTTACTGGACACAAGACTTACTATTTTTAAACTACCTACCTGTACAAAGCCAACGGCCAGTCAAAAGTCATATTAAAGGGGTCAAACGTTGTAGAAACTCACCACAGTCAATCTGAGAGTGATTGGTTGCTGTCAGTGCGCCCGCACACACACCTGAGATTGAGGTCAGAGCCATCTTGCTCATAAATGAGAACCAAGGTCCTTGATAATGGTGACCATAAATAAAGCAGCCACACATATCAGGACATAATTACCAAATCAGTCAGCGAGACCCATTACTGTACGCGTCCTGGCACAGAACCCAGGCACACGCACTCTCACTCCTCTTCCCATTTGCGCAAACAGCTCCGACTGTCACCCAGATCCAAGTATATTTTAGGAACTTGGTTAAAATATTAACTGAAGAGATGTCCATTAATAAAGCATGAGGTTCTATCTCCACAGTTACCTTCTTACCGGTAAATACAATTATATTATTACAGAGCAGAGCTAAGTCTACTTCTCATCAGGAATATTAATGACTTTAACAGGCAATTTACAGCAAGACTGAACCAAATTACAATAAATCCAGGAATCTGCAACACAATTAACCTAACACACCATAAGACCAGCTCATTTGCTCTGGAATTATCTGGAATATTCTTAAGATAAACCCTGGAGATATCAACAAGGCTCATTTACTCCATCTCTTTCTCCATCCTTCATCACCCTTCCTGTGTCCACTGCGAGTTAAATAAGCTTTTTGCCTCGGCTGATGAAGCGTGTGTGTGTGTGTGTTTGTGCACAAAGAGCCAAAGGGTGGTGCTGTATCTGGCTCTCTTCCACCTCCTCTATATACCACTGAGTCAGCTATAATGTGACTCAGTGCAGGAAGGCGCCCACAGAGTCGCACCAGCAAAACAGGCTTTTGCACCAACACACACACACTGGGCCATACACACAACGTTTCACACAGGTATATATATTGGATGCTCAGAATAACTACAAAATGGCCTTCAGATCCCTATTCCTATGCAAGTAGCAGAATGTGTTATGAGTCTTTCCTTTCAATTCGTCTCCATTGTGACTCTGCTGTCCTATATCTCATCAGATTTGTCTCCGCAAATACTCTTACAGGAAATAAAATCTTCATCTTTAAGAACAAGTAACCAGGAAAGCTCAATTAAATACAGTATTAAAAAATATGTCATGATACATAATACATGTATACATCATACATAACGTCATATGTATTACATGTTTTTGTTTTAAGCCATATCCTACCTGTTGTTATTTATTTTTGACAGTGTCTATTTACACCAACCTTGGTAAGGGCTTTTTTCTCTAAACACCAGTGCTCACACAATTTACCCTTAGTACAAACAGCACTTCCATTTGCACTATTCGCACTTAATGTAAATAACATGCTATTTGTGGCCATTTACGCTTGGTGGAACCTACTTCATTTTACACAATGTACCTTTTTCCCACTAGTCCATATTCATGTTAGACAATTTTCTTGCTCCACCATTTCACTTACAGGATTAAACAACGTTTTTGATACTGTGCCTTTAAGACATATATAATTATATAATATAATTGCCACTGCCTCATCTTTGAATAACAGACTCTTTGTAAATCCACTCCCAATTTTTTTATTTCTGTGTAAGCTCTTAGCACAATTTATGACATCAAATGTGTTTTAATTTTTCTATCAATCTGCCGACATCACATTTGAAAATCCATGCCATTTGTGATGACCTATTCCATCTGAAATAATTCTGCTTTCTCTGTTAAAGGGATAGTTCACCCAAAAATGAAAATTCTGTCATCGTTTACTCACCCTCAAGGTGTTCCAAACCTGTATATATTTCTTTGTTCTAATGTACACAAAGTAAGATATCTGGAAGAATAATTGTAACCAAGCAGATTTCACCCCCATTGACTACCATAGGGGGGTGAGATCTGCTTGGTTACAAACATTATTCCAAATATCTTCCCTTGTGTACAGCAGAACAAAGACATTTATACAGGTTTGGAACAACTGGAGGGTGAGTAAACAATGACAGAATTTTCATTTAACAGTTAATTTATGATGTAAATAAACAGAGATGTAGCTGGTATCATTGTCTCAACACAAATCTGCTGTTTTAGCACTACTAATTTGATGTAGCTGCCTTCTGCCATATTCTGAAGAAGCAGCAGCACAGTTCTGATGTTTATACATTTAGAAAATTGCCAATTTTCCAATTCAGTCAGTGTTTAAGTGCCCCTAATATGCTTTTTCAAATATTACCTTTCATACAGAATCTTCAAACAAACCATTTTCAGACTCCTTGAGAAATTAGGTGATATGCAATGTAAACTATGAGAAATTTAAAGGGTTTTTTTTGTTTGTTTTTTGTTTTTTTGAGCTTGGGTGCATATAAACTCAGCTCCTGGAGGGCCACAGTCCCACAAAGTTTAGTTCCAACCCTGCTCAAACACTTATACCCGTAGTAGTTTTCAAAGCCTAATGGACTTGATTAACTGGATCAGGTGCATTTAATTAAGGTTGAAGCTAAACTCTGCAGGACTGTGGCCCTTCCAGGATACTTTAGTCAGTGTTGCTGCACATTTTTTAAGTCAAATTTAAGGCTTTTTAAGACCTTTTTAAGACCGGAATGAATAAAAATTAATACTATACATTAGGGGTGTGCAATATCGACAAAAAAAATTAACATTAAAGTCATTTCAAAAGCCAAGGGCATTTTACCTACATTATGACATTTTATTTAAATTCAATTAGAATAATAGCACAATATAGGGCTGTTATTACCAATCAAATTAAATCATTATCAACCAAATCCATCTTTGCAATGCAGAGGTGTAAATTAATATATTTACACAGCATTAACAATTTGTCCACATAAATAAAATTTAATTCAATATTTAAATATGAAATTATCTAATTTTAACTTTTTAATTAAAAATGTACTTTAAATATGAAACTAAACTGCCGGTAGGGGGCAGCAAGTCACTCTTAATGAGTGAGTCATTCATTCAACCGATTTGTTCAAACAAATTTAGAAATGAAGCAAGTGGCCGTCTTTATTGAATAGGTCATGGAATCATTAATAAAACTGATTCGTTCAAAACACCGATTCAGTACACAATATTCACAATACATGTAACTCACAATGTTAACTTTTTCAATGTTAACTGTAAAATATCACATTTGCTATCGTTCTGATTGGAGGAAAATGGCACTCTTGCTCGTGAGATATTGTATAACTACATTTCATATGATAGAATTATAAGACAAAAACTTGTCGGGGCAAAAATGCCCATGTGTCTTAAATTTGGAGGCCAAATAACAGCATACATCATGACAAACTCAATGTCAGCTCGCACATTGTTAAAACATATAATTACAATTTCATCATAGACAATACTATCACACACCCCTACGCAAATAAAGAATAAACTTACAACAGTTACTGAACTGACATTTACCCATTTTCTTTTGCTCTCTTCCTTTCGCGTGCAGGGGACAGTAGCCTACAGTAGTTATACACTGTAGTAAATGCCACGAGGACCGCCAACTGTCACGTGAACAAGCAAATCCACAAAGAAAAATAAAATAAAAATAATATGTATGCTAATTAGATAGTTTTAATTTGGTAAATGATTTAGTTATGTCTAAGTCAAATTGTCATCTAAAATGTAAGACCTCTCATAAGTAAAGTAAGACTTTTTATGACCTTAAATTTTAAAAATCTAATTTAAGACTTTTTAAGACTTTAAGGATCCATGGGATGCCTGTTTAATGAATCAAACATTCAAAGTTTGTTTATTTAAAAAATCTAAATATTGAGAAATTCGCCTTTAAAGTTGTCCAAATGAATTCCTTAGCAGGACTTAGAAGTCCACTCACAAAAATATAAAGTAGGAAATGTACAAAATATCTTCATGGAACATGATCTTTACTGATTTTTGGCATAAAAGAAAAATTTATAATTTTGACCCGTACTATGTATTGTTGGCTATTGCTACAAATATACCCGTGTGACTTATGACTGGTTTTGTGGTCCAGGCTCACATATGTCCTTGCTGGATAAAAGTATTCAGTTCTTAAAAAAAAACAAAAAAAACAGTAGTGTCCATTTTGTACAATTATTGTGTAGGGCAGGGATGGACAACTCCGGTCCTGGAGGGCCAGTGTCCTGCAGAGTTTATCTCCATCCCTGATAAAAACTCACTTGCCTATAACTTTCTACTAATCCTAAAGACCTTGATTACCTGGTTCAGGTGTGTTTGATTAGGGCTGGAGCTAAACTCTGCTGGACACTGGCCCTCCAGGACCGGAGTTGTCCATCCCTGGTGTAGGGTCTCCAAATGATGGCCAAAGTAAATTCTAAGAACAAAAATCAGTTGAGAACCACTCAAATCCTATAGCTTCTGTTCGCACTTGTGGAGTGATTCCTGGTACGCTGCTGACTGAGCAATTATCTCTTCATCAGCTTAAATTTAGACAGGAACGTTGGGGGCAGCATGTCTGTGGGCTCGTTACCTCAAAGCTGCTACAGGCGACAGCCTGTGAACGCTGAACACAGTCACTCAACCATTGAGAACTCCCATGCTACAGGAAGACAAGCTGTAGTTTGTTTTCTTGTATGGTTTCCTTCTCACCTTGACACTGTCTGAAAAAAGAGCTTTATGAAAGATGCAATTTGATGTTTCCCCAGTAATGGTGGGATATTAAAAAAACAATTAAACCCCCACCAAAAAAAGTAGTGTCAACTTTAATTATCTGTATTGTACTGCATGCAATAAACGCAATATGACAGAATTTGTCTAATTAGCAATACTGCAGGGGTGGTAATACATTAATACATTTTATTTCTATTCAACAACAGACATTTCATAAACTCATTTTGACATGCCCATATCTTATTCCATAAGCATGTTTTTTTAAATGTGATATTTAAGAATAAGAACACAATAAAATATTAATTTTGTAATTAAATCTCCTTTAACAATTATACAACAGCACAATCTCCAGGGGCCTCAGCAGCAACAAAGCCAAAAATGCTTCACAAAACAGACAACATTAATAACTGATGCTGAACATAAAACTCATTAATTTAGGGCTTTTAAGATCTCCTTATAAAACTACAACCAAATGACACCACTAAATAAAATCAGAACATGTCTAGTTAAGAAAAAAATTAATTAACATCACAGTAGCTTCTCTGACAGGCTGATCTCAGTGAACGTTTGGTGTCAGACTGAACAGGGACTAAGCGCCAGATAAACTGTCAAAGCTGTCTACATTGATTTTTCATAAAGTGCAAGTTCACTCACAGTTATGTAATATGTAAGAAAAAGTAAAGCTATTTGAACAGTCGTTCATGAACTATGAAATTGTAATCTGTAGAGAAATGCTGCACTGTCATTGACTAAAGTGTAAATAATACACCTGTCTACCTTGTACCTCAGTGGCCACAGTTAGCTTGTGCATTCATTTTATCTGTATGCTTTGATTCTTCCTCTCTCTGTGTTTTAGCCAAATGTCCTTTATAGACTCTCTAGAGGTATGTTATGGCGAATCACGTATAGCTTCACGCTGTAGGGAATACAAGAGCGGAGATAAACGACAGTGGGGCTGAAAAGGAGACTGAGGCTCTGGGCACAGATAAATCTAGTGGGAGGATACACTTCTTCAAGCTTGTCCACTAGATCAAGATTACTTACAAACCCATTCAAGTGATAGCTTAGCCACTTGTATCTATGCCTGCTGTGGGGGTAGCAGCATACCATTAAACACATGCTATTGGTGTTTTATTTAATAGTGATGTCTAAATAAACCACAGTATAAAATCAGGCATCTCAAGACAACATTCCATAGCTTAACTGTTTGATAATTATATTTAGCAGAATCCAAGCTGCTTGTTTCCATATAATGAAAATGAATATTGACCAGCGCTGTATGCTTTCACTGTATGGAAAATACAAGCAGCTTGGACATTCTGATAAATATCTTATTTTTTCTTCCATGCAAGAAAGAATGGGTTTGGGATAACATGAGCCTGAGTACATTTTTGGTTGAACTATCCCTTTAAGTCATTTTTGAGACAGTTTTGTTTTGACCTGCTTAAAAATCAGCATGATCTTTTTCTAAATATAAATCTTGCTGCTTTGTCAAAGAGAAGTGAGGAAACTCCTTCCAAAGCTCTAGGAAATATTGAAATGGCAAGGTATTTTGGGGGAAGCAGAAGCAATTAATTAAGCTCATATTACATGCATGTGCATTCACACATTTTCTTCTCTCTCTTCCATAACACATCCACCCTTTCTATCATTTATCACCAGCCTTCACTTCGCCTCTCTCTATTTTTCACACCTTCCTTCCCTGAGCCTCCAGCCTTAAAATTTGAGCAAAATATTGTCCTCCATTCTAATTGAAAGAAGGAGCAGTACATCCCCAAACAATTTGCACTCACTATGTGTGCGCGTGTGTGTGTGTGTGGTTTTTATAATAATTGTGTGTAGACACTAACCTCACCTTAACAGGATTAAATGAAATCCACAGACACTGACTCAATGTGGCATGAGGTATACATGAGGTATACAGTTCTGCATATAAGTTTACATACCCTTTGCAGAATCTGAAAGATGTTTATAAATTTGTTACAATGATGATCATTTTATTTAAATTGCAAAACTTTTGAACAGAATAAATAAAAATAGTTGACAAAATAGCTGAAATGTAAAAATGTAATGTAATATATGCAGAATATATATATATATATATATATATATATATATATATATATATATATATAGAGAGAGAGAGAGAGAGAGAGAGAGAGAGAGAGAGAGAGAGAGAGAGAGAGAGTGCAAGGATGCAATAAATTGATCAAAAGTGACAATAAGTAAATTTATGTTAATGTTACAAAAGATTTCTATTTCACGATACACACGATTCTTTGAAATGTTCAATAAATAATATCCTGAGAAAAATGTTTCCTAAAAATAAATAAATAATAAGCAACACACACAGTCATAAGTCACATGGGAATATTTGTAGCAATAGCTAACAATACATTGTATGGGTCAATTTTTTTTTTTTTTTTTTTTTTTTATGCCAAAAATCATTAGGATATTAAGTAAAGGTCATGTTCCATGAAGATATTTTGTAAATTTCCTACCGTAAATATATCAAAAATGTATTTTTGGGAGTGGCTATGCACTGCTAAGGACTTCATTTGGACAACTTAAATTTAGACAGGCGATTTTCTCAATATTTAGATTTTTTTTGTAGACCCTCAGATTCCAAATTTTCAAATAGTTGTATCTCGGCCAAATATTGTCCTATCCTAACAAACCATACATCAATGGAAAGCTTATTTTTCAGCTCCAGCGGATGATGTATAAATCTCAATTTAAAAAACCATGACTGGTTTTGTGGTCCAGGGTCACATATATCAGTCGTTCCAGAATTTATGCGATTCTGCGATCGCTAATAGTAGTTAATGATCTCTTAGTCTCCTAAATAGTCCAATAAGAGACTATTAACTACTATTTTTTTTTTGTTTACTGAAATCACATGATTTTGGCAGTTTGATACAAACTCCGAACCATTGATTCGAAACAAAAGATTTGTAAAGCTTCAAAGCTTCATGAAGCAGTGTTTTGAAATTGCCCATCACTAGAAATTGTTGAATAAAGTCATTCTTTTTTTTTTTTTGGCACAAACACACACACACACACACACATATAAAAACCACAAAAGTATTCTCGTCGCTTCATAACATTAAGGTTGAACCACTGTAGTAACATGAACTGTTTTAAATATGTCTTTAGTACCTTTACGGGCATCCGAAAGTGTAAATTATCTTGCTGTCAATGGAAGCCTCACTTAGCCATCAGATTTTATCAAAAATTATCTTAATTTGTGTTCCGAAGATAAATGAAGGTCTTACGGGTGTGGAACCATATGAGGGTGAGTAACTAATGATAGAAATGTTCATTTTTGGGTGAACTAGCACCGGTGCTACTGCCCTCAAATGTTAGTCCAGCACCCTGCAGTGGTTCTCGAGGTCAGAAAAGTATAATGATGTTAAACGAATGTTGTCTGTTGTATATTTTTACTGCTAAAAAAACAAGAAATGCTGTAAATATTGACACAAATTTTGAAAAAAGCCGCAGTGAAATCAGCCATTTTAGGCTGCAAAAATCAGAAAAAAAGTCTGATATATATTTCTGAACACCAAAACAGCTTATTAGAATGATTTCTGAGGGATCATGCGACGCTGAAGTAATGGCTGACGAAAATTCAGCTTTTAAAATTACATTTTAAAATAGATATTTTAAAAAAGATATTTTAAAAACCGTTACGGTTTAAATCGTAATAATATTTCACTATATTACCGTTTTAATTTTGTTTATTTTTTTTAATCAAACAAATGCAGCCCTTGTGAGCAAAGAAACTTTTCAAAAACTAACTTTTTTATTATTAAATAAATATTTTTTAAATTATTCTTATTAAAATGTTAAAATCAGAGGTCTATGATAGAGGTATGTAAACTTATGTGAAAAGAGGGTTATGTTAAAGGACAAACGACCTCACTTTACATACAGTATGTATAGGGGCTATAAGAGTAAAGAAGAGGAGAGGTCTAAGTGGCTCCCAGTGAGTAGTACACTCACTCAGGCAGCTTGTTTTGCCACTGGAGATGATAGCACAGCGAGTTAATGAGAGCAGCTCCAAAGCCGCAGCCGAGTCTCAATCTAACAACGGCAAGAAAAACAACAGGAGTGACAACAACAGAAGATAATAACACCGCAATTACCCAAGCTAAATATATACCGGGGGCTATGGACCGTGGACAGCAACGATACCATTAAACTGACTCTGAGGTCTAGTTACGCTGCCAATGAGCTCTTTCAGCCTCTAAGAAGTGCCTCAAGTACATTCACTGCATCAACTGACATAATATAAATACATATTGTCGGATGGCAAGGAACTATTACGTCCATAATTCCAATTAATTTCCCTGCGTGATGCTTTTCCCCCAAAACATTCAGACAGAGCACTATATTATGTGTGACAAGTTTATTCAGTCTGCTTAGCCGCTCCGACCTTGATAAGGCCGGTTATCAACATTTCTCCATCTCAGAGCGCAGCCGAGACCCGTCAAGCTATTCTAAGCCAGCGCTACGGAGGAGCGTTTCACACTTGACTGGCCACAGATGTGTTTTGTTGAATATTGATTTATTGTTTGATTGATTATTCCTCACATCATAAGTCTGCCAGTGAATGGGATCAGACGTCGAAAAATACAAAAAGCACAAAAGACTGGCTGGCTCATTATTCCAGATGTCGAGGCGGCTACATTGTGGATGCTGTTCAATCTGAAGTTACAATTTCTCCAAATGGCAGAATTATCCATTTTGGGGGGAGAAATGATATTTGAAATGATATTCTTTCTTTGCAGAAATAAGAGCTCATATCTGGTAAAAATAAAAGGGTTTGGAATAACATTCTAATGATTCAGTATTGAAGAGGCCGAAAGCACAAAATCAGGGGATGGAACGTGCAAATATGTGTTTCTCCACCTTTAAACATGAAATGAAAAATATATTTTGGCAACTGATCTTCCATAAACATCATTCTTAAAGACTTTCAATAAAAAATAACATGGCTGGGTGCTTTTTTTAGAGGCCGAAAAAAAGAAAAGAAAAGAAAATCACTGAAAATTTCATAGCTGCAACGTTCGTGAACAAGGAGTCCGATTATGATTCTGAGAAATGGCACTATTAAATGTCTTCCTATATTCAGCTGTGACCAGACACCTTTAGCTAAACGCTCCAAACACATATCTCTCAAAAAATAGCCGTGAATCTGTGAAGCATGCAGCGCGAAGTCACAATTCACTTCAAAAACGCTCTATCCACCTCCACAGCACCTCATTACAGCCTTTCTTATGCAAATGTGAGGAGACAAACTGCCGTCATACAGACACGCAGACTGCCGTCCTACAGGCATCTCTACCTCTCCTAACGAATCCGTCTAAACTTTTGAACTCCCTCTCTCTCTCTTTCTTGCAGGTGTGGAGGCTCAGCATTTTTAAACGCTGGAATTTTCTAGGACACCACATTAAATCGAGAAGCCCGTGGTTGAGTGACGTAAAATCCTCAGATCTCATCTCAATTTCACAGAGAAGATTCAGTTCATACAGCATCTGGAAACCAGCCAAGAAGATGAGAGAAAACAGATTCTTCCACTAATGTTATTTATTTCACAGCTCTTCTCGAGAAACCCATGCGGACACTTTTATTTTGGAAAGTCCTCCTCCATGCGTTGGGACCTGTCCGACCTGTCAGAGCCAGCTACCTCTCTGGAGCATCAAACCAGCAGCCAACCCTCGCACTCAGTCCCTGCCATATGTCCCAGTGTTCTGCCAATTCCTTGCACACAAGACCTCAGAGCACCCCATTAGTGAAAGTGAGAGAGAGAGAGAGAGGGGGGGAGATGGGTGAGTGAGACGTGGATATAAACATACTTCAAGAAAAACAGAGCTGGGGAGATAGAGCGATCAGCAGAAAAAGAGCATCAGAGAAGAAAAAGTACAACAAAAACAAGATGAACTGGGAAACAGAGAAGATCAATCAGGAAAGAAAGAGAGGGAGAGAGACAGTGAAAAAGATAGAGGTAAAAGGTACCAGGTGAAATGTAATAGTTCAAATGAAAATTAAATAATTCTCATTATTTAATCATTTTTTAGAAGAGGCAGCTTAAATTATTATTTTACAAATATATAGTTGGGTAAATCACTGTATTAATGATTGACCTAACTTTATATTTATATATTAATACCTTATAAAATAAATAATATTGGCAAAACTCGTAATTCTTATTTTTACATTTGAATATAGTTGTGAGCTGTATTTTTTTGATTTACTACAAAGAACCGACTCATTAGTCATAGAGTCATTAGTTCAGGAATCATACTATGTTGTGCTGTATGTTGTTGATACACTTAAAGGTGCCCTAGAATTAAAAATGTTATTTACCTCGGCATAGTTGAATAACAAGAGTTCAGTTCATGGAAAAGACATACATTGAGTTTCAAACTCCATTGTTTCCTTCTTATATAAATCTCATTTGTTTAAAAGACCTCAGAAGAAAAGGCGAATCTCAACATAACACCGACTGTTACGTAACAGTCGGGGTGTACGCCCCCAATATTTGCATATATGCCAGCCCATGTTTAAGGCATTACACAAGGGCAGCCAGTATTAACTTCTGGATCTGTGCACAGCTGAATCATCAGACTAGGTAAGCAAGCAATAACAACAGCGAAAAATGGCAGATGGAGCAATAATAACTGACATGATCCATGATATCATGATATTTTTAGTGGTGTTTGTAAACTGTCTTTCTAAATTTTTCGTTAATGTAGGCTACTGTTGGTTAAAGTTACCATCGTTTCTTACTGTATTCACGGAGACAAGAGCCATCACTATTTTCATTTTTTAACACTTGCAGTCTATATAATTCATAAACAACTTAATTCTTTATAAATCTCTCCAACAGTGTGTAATGTTAGCTTTAGCCACGGAGTACCATCAAATTCATACAGAATCAAATATAAACACCCAAATAAATACTATACTCACATGACCCGAAGCATACATGACTAACATCTTGTAAAGATCCATTTGAGGGTTATATTAGCTGTGTGAACTTTGTAATTGCACTGTATTATAGAGTCGTGAGCTCGATGGGCAGGGAGCACAAGATTTAAAGGGCCGGCAGCCCCTGAATCAGTGCATAGTTAATGATGCCGCAAAATAGGCAGTTAGAAAAATTAATAAAAAAAAATCTATGGAGTATTTTGAGCTGAAACTTCACAGACACATTCAGGGGACACCTTAGACTTATATTAAATCTTGTAAAAAAATGTTCGATGACACCTTTAAAAAAAACTGACTCAAGGTAATCTGTTCAGAAATCAGACTGCATTGGTTGTGCTATATGTTTTTGATTCACTAAAAAGAACTGGCTCAGGGTCATCTGTTCAGGAATCAGAGTTCACTGGCTGTGTTTTAAGATTTTGATTCACTGAAAAAGAACCAGCTTTTGTCATTTAAAGTCATTTGTTTGTGAATCGGACTTGGTTGTGCTGTTGTATGTTTTTGATTCACTAAAAAGAGCCGGCTCAAAAGAGTCATTCCTTCAGGAATCGGAATATACTGGTTGCGCTGTTTTAAGTTTTTGATTCCCCAAAAATTACCAGTTAATGAGAGCCATTTAATTGGAAATCAAACTGTACTGGTTGTGCTGCATGTTTTTTATTTACTAAAAAGAACCAGCTCATAAGAGTCAATCCTTTGGGAATCAGAATATACCAGTTGTGCTGTTTTTTGTTCTTGTTGTTGTTGTTGTTTTGATTCACTAAAAAGAACTGACTTAAGGTCATTTGTTCAGGAATCAGAGTCCACTGGCTGTGATATAGGGTTTTGATTCACTAAAAAAAACGGACTCTACTGATTGGGCTGTATGTTTTTGATTCACTAAAAAGAGCTGGCTCATTGAAGTCATTCCTTCGAAATCTGAATATACTGGTTTTGTTGTATTTTTTCCATTTTTGTGCAAGGTTGAGAAAATGACAGAATTTTCATTTTGGGTGAAGTGTTCCTAAAGGAAAAACAAGAGGTGGGCGTGTACAGACTGTCAAGATTCCCACAGACAGAAAGAGAGAGTTTGAGGGAGGTGTTCTTTGTAAACTCAGTCAGAGCTCTGTGCTGGATGAGTGTAATTTGATGTTATCGTCAGACCGTGAATGTGGATCCATGGGTCTGTGCTGATATTGAATAACAGCAGGGAGGAAAGCTCAGAATCTCAGCACTCAGAGCACTACCCTCTCTGCTGAAGCTCTCCAGCATGGACGCAATATGGCATACAGCCTATACGTGCCAGAACAGCCTCGTAACTGATCAATGTACACACGTACCCATACATAAGCATTCATTATAGACCTTCCCATCACAGCAGAGACATCCTATAGAACCAGCATGCACAGCTTTCTCATCCCTACTGCATATCAATGCCATTATCTCAGACCTGTATTTCCACCACTCTCCAGATCGCTAAAGTAAGCTCTGTTTGACGCTGTGTGGAAAGCTGTCCTCTCAGCACTGGTGTATTTTTAGAAGCTTGAATATGATAACGTAACACAGCTCTCTGCTAGAATCTGTCCTTAAATGCATTTCTCTGCTTTCGTCAGTCAGACTGTAGGTTATTGATCCTCTATATTTATGCTCTTTGACAAACAGCTCTGTGTAAGGTAACCACTAATGGAGTGACCACATCGTTTGTACCGTTTCTCGCAGGTGTGACCCTCAAAAAGCTGCCACCATTTCCTCTCTCCTTTCATTCATGAAGCTGACTGAACTCCATAGTATCAGTCTACCTTAAAGTAAGCCTAGTACACACTGCACTAACAGACACTAACAAAAGGCTAGTTGTGAAAATGACAATTATGTTTGCCAATATTCTATTAATAAACATAACATGAGTAAGAGTGCTGGTGCTGCTATGGTGATGGTAAGGCCAACAGCATGATTATGATATTACTTTTATATAATACATGAATAAACATGAAGTTAATATTAAGTAACTTGCAATTTAGGCATAATACTGCCAGTTGCTTTGCCAATTTTTGCTTGGCCAATGAAGCACATTAGTGGTGTTGCGTTCCTGAACACATTGGTTGAGTAAATTCAATGATTCATTTATAAAGAAAGCCATCTGTTTAGTTCCCAAATGAATACGTGTTTTTGAACAAATTGGTTAAGTGAATGAATCAAAGGCTCACTTGTCTCCCGAATGAATCAGTGTTTTTGGGTGATTCGCCTATGTAAAACAGTTCATTGACTCACTCACAAAGATAGTCACTTGTCTTTCTCAATAATCTGTATTTATATCTTGCTTTCCAATTAAAATATATCTAAAACATTTAAAATAAGATAAACTGACTTGTGTAAGAGTGCAGTCACATTTGCCAAACCCAGTAATTTCATATAGGAATCCACGCAATCGAGAATGGCATATAAGATTTCAAGTTGGGGGTTAAAGTTGGTCAAGCGAATTTGATGCATAGAGCAACAGAAAGCTGCTTGGTTTTGAAATTTATTTACTTCATATATCACTACATTAATAATAATAGACCTTTTTTTGCCAGTGAAATTTCGCTGAATTTACATGGGAACGCACCATAAGACAGTAAGACTTGTGTACAGAATATAACTTGAATTAAGTTTAAAGGGGTCCTTGATTATGATTTCACTTTTTTAACTTTAGTTAGTATGTAATGTTGCTGTTTGAGCATAAACAACATCTGCAGTTACAACGCTGCAGCTGGTAGCACTACAGCAAGCTTCTTCCCGGGTTGGTGACATCACAAACCCTAAAATTTACATAAACCCTGCCCCCGGGCACGTGCAACAAAGGGGGTAAGGCCATGCTGCTTCACAAACGATGGTCAATTCAATGCTGGATTTGCACAAAATATTAACGTGACGGCACATGCTAGTCGATTAGTTGAATCAACTCCACAGCAACTACATAAATTTATCAACTAACCATTCAGAAACATCCAGATGCATTCTAAAAGTTGTAACTTCTTCCTCAGTTTCCATCAGTGTCGACTCCGGGTTGAACAATGTTAGGCTGAACACCGTTACTAACAATCATCATTTTGGCTGCGTGAGATTCTCCAGCTTTGTTGTTGAACAACTGAAGTGAGCTGTTAAAGCTCCACCCTCTTCTGGAAAGGGGGCCGGGAGCAGCAGCTCATTTGCATTTAAATGGACACACAAAAACGGCGTGTTTTTGCTCACACCCGAAAAGGGGCAATTTTCACCAGCTATAATAAATGATCTGTGGGGTATTTTGAGCTGAAACTTCACAGACACATTCTGTGGACACCAGAGACTTATATTACACATTGTAAAAGGGGCATTAAAGGTCCCCTTTAAGTTATTTCCCTTTTATAATTTTTTCTTGTTGTAAATTTAGTTAAAATCATGATGGGGGAAATTCCAGTGGGGTAGGGAAACTAATTTGTTGGGTTTGTATGAACTAGCCCTTCTAAACTAGCCTTAATTTCTTTCCTCTCACAGAAAGTGTGCTCACCACTGTTGCTCCAGTAGCCATTTTACAATCTATGATGAAAGACTCAATGGTTAGCGCTGCAGCGCTACACACTGCTTCACAGCGAGACAGAACTACCCGAACACATAGCAAAATGTGATTAACACATCAGTGTGCTTTACACATGCGCCCTTCTCCTCCCATTCTCCAGAGAAACTACCGACAGGGTTGGGAAGGAGGGAGGGGGGGGTGTTGGTAAGCCCCGATGGTAATTGTTGGTGCAGGGGAAAACAAGAGCAGGTTGAGACAGTTGGGAAGGGAGATGCAACCACTCATTTTCTGCGCAAAAGCTCCCCTCCGTGCTTACCAGATCAAAGAAGGGAATTTAATGGACCACCTATTGAGTCAGATGACAGCAAAGACAGGACATGGGACAGCTCCGCTTCAGAACAACCGAGTCATTGCATAGCAAACGCAACAGAACATTCTCCCAACTGAAGACATCAAAGTGTTCTTGTACCTTATGGTGGATATGAAACACTAACAGCACAGAACTACCTTTCATATCCAAACACCATCCGAGACAAACAAGACGATTACGCTCGGGTCTGCATCTCCTCCTCCTGAACGCCATGGTAATCAAATTCTCCACAGCGTGAAGACCAAAAGCAACAAAATGCCAAAGCTACTGGAATGATAAATAGGGGACGGTGTAGCTTGGCAGGAAGACTAAACGATGGAATGAGGCAGTTGAAAGCTACACCGTCCTCAGGTAGAGGTTCAGAGTCACTCCGGGGCCCCAGCTTCCTCCATCTCCATATACACAGACGTAAACGCCAGTAAACACCTCAGCTAGGGCTTTATGAATGACTCCTGATCCATAAACACACACACCCAGAGACGAGCTGAGGGAGCAGCCCTGCCGCTCTCTGATAAGCTTCCCTTCCTTCTACCTTCACTTCATCTACATAATTCTGCCTCTGTAAAATATGCATTTGTTCATTTCATGCCTCAAGTGTTTACGTGCTTATATAAGTTAAAAGGAGAGACTGGAGCTTCTCTGTCTTTACTTCTCTCAATCTCCTTGTCTTTAATTTTCTCTCAGCCACTTCATTTCATTTTTTTTATATTGCTTGATGGAATAAATCACAGAGCATCTGAGCACGGTAGTCAATAAGGTTTGGGGAGTGACAGGATATTCAGTTTTCTGTAATTAGGATACAAAAACGGTATCTGTATTTTGTTAGAATTACTTTAAAGTGGCATAATCAGATTATAATTATTATTACCATTTTTAATATATAATGAAAAAAAGTAATGGCTTTTAGAAGCACACTCCCCTTCTCTTGGCTCCAACCATAGACTGTAAAAAAAGATGGACGACGCACCTTCGAGTGTGTCAATATGGCGCTGACATCTTGAGTCTCGAGTCTGCGCATAGTGAACTTGGAGTCTGAGTCTGCGCAGTAGTGAGAGCAGCACCCCCACAAATTCAGTTAATACTGCAGAACAACTCATAATCAGTGTGAAATAAACAGTTCTGGAAATGCACAAATTAAAGATTTGATCACCCAAAAATGTCATTTATTGCTCAGCCTCATGGCGTTCTACAACCGTAAGACCTTCGTTCATCTTCGGAACACAAATTAAGATATTTTTGATGAAATCCAATGGCTCAGTGAGGCCTCTATTGCCAGCAATGTCACTGAACCTCTCAAGATCCAGAAAGGTACTAAAGACATATTTAAAACAGTTCATGTGAGTACAGTGGTTCTACCTTAATATAACAATGCGATGAGAATATTTTTTGTGCCATTTTTTTTTTTTTTTAATAACGACTTTTCAACAATATTCGTGTTCCGAAGATGAACGAAGGTCTTACGGGTGTAGAACGACATACATGAGTAATAAATGACATTATTTTAATTTTTTGGTGAACTAAACCTTAAAGCTCCCATCTCCTCTTGAAGATTCAGACAAAAAGTGTCTGTTAGTGCTTCAGTGACTACTTCGCTCAGAGTAGCTGTCAATCTCGGCTGTCAATCTCAACTGTCAATCATGACATCAAAACCCACATTTTTATAGCATCAAATAACTAACTAAAAACAAAATTATTTAAAGAACAAAGACTTAACATCTAACATCAGCATGATAAAAACTGCCTAAAATCACAGAAAATATCTTTGGAAAAAACATATTTAACGTGTAATTTGACTGTTTAGTTTGTCTCGCGTCCCATTACATTACATGGAGAGGGCGGGGTTTATAACCTATACTGCATCCAGACACCTGGGGGCGATCGAGATGCTTTGGTTTCACTTTTCAGGACTCGTGGCACGCTTGGCTCCAACTCTCCTTTCTGCCCTCCACCCTGTGTCACAACTGTGACCTAATAGTTGACAGTTTTGGCCCCAGACCATCATGCCCTTCCCAACACCACTCTAACCAAACATGCTCAAATAGTTTTAAATTCATTTTTATAACAAGAGATAATTCTGGCCCTTGAATATGATTGGCCATTGGCGTTGTAAAATACGCTAAACATACCCCTGTGATCTCATTACGTAAGTATTACCGCGCCTCTGTGTGTTGCTTGCCAATAAATTATCAACAAATGATTATGTTTTTGTTGCTGTATAGTTTATTTTATGAAACCTTGCCAGGCATATGTAGTAACTACTCTGCATCATGCCTAACAACACCCCTTAGCTGTTGTAAAATCACTGTAAACAATGGCTTTATGGCTTTAATCCTTAAAACAGGTGCAAAATATGCCTTTGCAGTAAGACAAAATACACTAGTAGAGACATATTCTCTCAAACCAAGTCATATCTTATGCAAGATTGCTTCTCAAGTAAATTTGTCTTGTTTTAAGGATTTTAAACTTGAAAAGTTGGACTTTTTGCAGTGCAGAAATACATTTATGAAACAACCCTCCCATCTCTGCGGTCATCTGGGAATGTTACCTGCACAGCACGGCTCTCCGGTTGGATGGAAGGTGACCCGGCTTGTAGCCCAGCGACGCACGCGTTTCTAAAGTGACGACTGGCTGTGCTAACACATGCTTCACTGCTCAACGTACACACACGAGCACGGTCCCCGTCACTTATCTCATCCCGCATGGCTGCTCTGCTAACAAAATCGCTCTCCTCTGTCACAGTTTTCAAGCTGCTCCATTCTCTCCTGTCTACTCCGTCTAAAATAAATAAATAAATAAATACAACACAACCAAAGCCATGCATTTACAGATAGAACAGAGTCAAAAGACATCAGTGGCTTCGATTGGATGGACATGTGATTGGGCTTTGACGAAGAGAAAGTAGAAATCTGACATTCATCTTGGTCGACCTGCCTTCAGAGAAACCGGTTTCTGATTTCAGGGCACAAGAAATAAAAGTTATCTCTCACAGCACGCGTCAAATGGTATCCAATAACAGCGAAAATGTAATTCGTACCCCAGTCCCTGTAGGTCTGTGGCGAGTTTGCAGTCTTACAAATATTGGTGTATTTGTAATGGGAAAGCCATTATCTTGGTTCGGCTCCTGAGGCGAGTTTTTACTGCCAAGATCGGGGGTGGAGGGGTGGGGTGTCGGGTAAGGGGCTGATTTAATGGCATCCACTGTGAGTAACACTCGGTGTGGAAATCTCAACAGATGTCATTCCCTCGACAGCAATCATCACAGACGTGCGAACCATGCAACGGCAAGTGTAATTCCATGACAGGCTGTCAGTCAAATATCACTGTGCTAATATGAGCACGGGGAGGGAATGAGCAACTCAGTCATTTATCATTGTATGTTATCAAAGATCAACATTGTCCTTCTGAGAACAAAAGGGAGAGATGGAGAGATCCAAGATACATAATTTACATCCTACCGGAGGCAATAACAGATGTTTATCGCTATTCTGAAAAACAATGAGTTCTGGTGCTACTTTGTTTGTACATTAATCCAAAATAATGTAAGAAAATTTTACATAAAAATGAATAATACATGATAATAATTTAGAGCTAATTTAACTGAAATTACAGAAATGTATTCTCGATTTGTAATTCGGCTGCCCTTTGAAACATCTTTTTAGCCAAAATCTTTGCTGAATGAAGTATTTAATTAAAAAAAATAATACAAATCTTATTGACTCCGAACTTTTGAACAGTAGTGAATATATTATATTTATCAGAAATATAAAATGCTGTGGCAAAAATTACCAATTCATGTGTTTAAACTGATTCTGTCCAATAAGAGTCACCTTCATTTGCCTCAAAATAAAAATTCATCTACCCACCCTCAAGTCACTCAAAAGGCATGATTTTGTTCTCATAAAACACAAAAACAAGCTTTCAACAAAATGCTGAAGTGGCTCTTTTCCATATAGCAAAGCTACATGGTGTGTACTGACTGTCAACCAGGTACACTTAAAGGAACACTCCACTTTTTTTGAAAATAGACTCATTTTCCAACTCCCCTAGAGTTAAACAGTTGAGTTTTACCATTTACGAATCCATTCAGCCGATCTCTGGTTCTGGCGGTACCACTTTTAGAATAGCTTAGCATAGTTCATTGAATCTGATTAGACCGTTAGAATCGCGCTTAAAAATGACCAGAGTTTTGATATTTTTCCTATTTAAAACTTGACTCTTCTGTAGTTAAATTGTGTACTAAGACCGACAGAAAATGAAAAGTTGCGATTTTCTAGGCTGATATGTCCAGGAACTATACTCTCATTCAGGCGTAATAATCAAGGAACTTTGCTGCCGTTCCATGGCTGCAGCAGTGCAATGATATTACGCAGCGCCTGTGAGCCCCTGCTTGCACAGGGAACGTGCCTTGCAACCATGGAGACGTTTGTGAAAGACGCTGCGTAATATCATTGCGCCTGCTGCAGCCATGATTATTACGCCTGAATGAGAGTATAGTTCCTAGACATATCAGCCTAGAAAATCGCAGCTTTTCATTTTCTGTCGGTCTTAGTACACGATGTAACTACAGAAGAGTCAAGTTTTAAACAGGAAAAATATCAAAACTCTTTTGTCATTTTTAAGCGCGATGCTAACGGTCTAATCAGAATCAATGAACTATGCTAAGCTATGCTAAAACTGGTACCGCCAGACCCGGAGATCGGCTGAATGGATTCGTAAATGGTAAAACTCAACTGTTTAATTCTAGGGGAGTTGGAAAATGAGCCTATTTTCAAAAAAAGTGGAGTGTTCCTTTAAGGTCCTTGCAGTCTGAAATTTTCATATGCATTTTTTCGTATTCGTCATCCTAAAAATTCGCAAAACAATACAAAATGGAGTCTTTGAAGTGAGGATGATATTGTTGTCCTCTCTCTTCTTGAAAAGAGAAAAAGAAAGAGGAAATATTGGGTCCATCCAATCCTGAGATTGCGTAGAGAGGAAGGAGAGTTCCACCTCCTTATCAAGGAGCTGCGGGATTCAAAATTTACTTCAGGATGTCAGTGGCTCAGTTTGATGCTTTGTTAGAGATACTGGAGCCACATATTAAAAAGACGACCACCAATTTCCGTGAACCAATTGATCAAAAATCTGTCTTTATATTCTGTCTTATTGTATTCTGCACTTTGTCATACAGTGCTTTCTGCTGCAAGACGAAGTGGATCAACTTGTCAGACGCCATTCTGGATTTTGGCGTTCGCTTGTATGGTGGCTCTGAATTGTCAAAACACCTCTCAAAATGCTTGCTACGGATGGGAAAAATGCAGAAAATTGAATGTGATCCAATTTTTTTTATTTTTATGATGGATAATAGTTTCAGAGGCAGTGTGTAAACGTGATTGACAACGTGAGGTCGTATTTATTTTAGAACTTTAACTTTTTGACTTTGGTCACCAAGTGAACCTGGACCACCACTTGGACCAAACTCCAAAAATTAAATAAATAATATGTGCATGACACGCCTGAAAATACCCAAAACAAAATCCTACAGCGTTCATCGCAAAGATGCTAAAAGTAGGTGAGTCTTAACAGGAACGCAGCAATAACAGAGAGAAGGAAGGTGGGAGATGTGACTGACACACTTGCTCTATTATCAGGCTCTCCAGATTCAGACCCAGACTGCGCCGTAGTGCGTGAGTCACGCGGCCCCGCTGCCCAAATTGGCAGTTCTTTGAGAGGGATTGGGGTTATGACAGTGAACCAGTTTCATAGAGAAATGGAAAAGAGATTGTATTTCACCCCACCTATCGAAGCTCTCAGCACCAAACAGAAGACAATTTACAGACATTCACACAAACACAGACACACTCGAAACATGTGTCTGACAGACCGACACACTCATTCCTGCGGCTGTCTGTCATTGTGATTTCAGACACCCACTTGTGTTCTCTCACTGACACATATAGACACACACAGACAGTTAAGATAATTTATGTGTGTTTTAGTCGGTTCCCTGTAGAGAGTGAGCCAAGTGTGGGGAAAAAAGAACATCAGCTGTCTGTGCATGACATTCACTAACAGAAGTGTTAAATGGGTCCCAATAAGAAGCATGGCACGGTATAGTAAACAGATGTGAGGTTGAACCCAGCATGGGAGAACAAACTTCACAAAGCCACTATAGGCGCTGCAGCCGTGGCACTTCCATGCTGGGAATTTACAGCTGTGTCATTAGATCAGACTGCCGGACATAAAGCATCACTGAATCAATCTCGGCGAGCTGTCGGCAGCCTGGTAAACACTGCGGACGCTGGCGGACGCTCCCTATTATGCTGGGGATTAATGGTGTTGACAGAGTATTAACTCACATTGAAAGGTAAACAGGAACACTATGGAGAAATGCCGAGGCTGACACTGAGCCAGGCTTCCCGGAGGATAAATTCTCTCCTGAACTCAGCGGGTCATGGAGGAGAAAGGAAAGAGAGAGAGAGAGAGTTGGGAAAATCTCATAACAACAGTCTTTGGCAAATCAATGATACTATGATACAAAAAAGAGTGCAAATGAAAGATGTAAAGGGTAAAAAAATGCTCTTTTTTTTGTATGGATATCTCATCTCGCTCTCCCTGGCCATCTCAACGGGCAAGCCCAAGGTCACTTAGACCACTCTGCATGCGAGCCAAGATCAGCCTCGGCTCTCTAAAGCCAATTGACCAGCTGTCAGCACTGGTAGGAGGAGCAGCAGCCCCAGTGGTCACTCCGAACCGCTTGCACAGAGACGGCCCAGCGCAAGGCCATTGCGGATGACCGACGTGACTGGCAGGTCAGGGCAGAGACTTCACAAGGGACGTCCACTCAATGTGCTGCGTTCAGTTCCGGTTGAAAATCAGCTGCATTTGCTGATTTTAGCACTCTCTAGAAACAAACCGAGCTTTGCCACCCGTTCTTCTTAAGTTATGCAGTCTGTTTGATCGCTATGCTGTGTTTTAGAAGCACCGAATGGACACGGTGCAGATTTTGTGTCAATGGCCACAGGTTTTAATGAGCTGTGCAACTGAAAGGCTGAGATGTTGCAGAAGTTGGCCAATCTAATTACCTGGCACTGTGTGTTGCCTTATTCAACAGCAAAGAATGCTGAGAGAAGAAGCACAAAACACTGACAATATGATCGCTTAACAAGAGGTAAACAGTCCTAAGCTAATGAACTGTTTGGCTGTTTGAAAAACTGCTATAATGAAATGGCCTCCTCCCCCACCCACTACCCCCAATATACATATATGCAATTCATTGTACTATCCTTCTTATGGAGAAACCAGACTCAAGTAGACATACATCAAGTAGGAAACGTACTGTAGGTATGAGAAGTCAGTTGACGGTCGTTCACCCTAAGAACAATTATTATAATAATGACTATTAATTATAAAATTTTAATAATATTCCATACCACAGTTATAATGTTGGAATCATTTTCAGAACAGTATTTTCCATCTAATGAAAGATAAAACAGCCAGTCAGAATCCACACAACTTTAGAACAAGAATTTATAGTGAACAAGAATTTATAGTAACAAAGAACAAGAATTTATAGTGGCAGATGACAGAACTGCAACGCGAGCTCATAATTAACAAAACGTTATCATGCATTGCTGTGGACGACAATATAGTTATCCTTGCCTAGTTATCCTTTTTGAGCAATATTGCTGGGCAATGTTGCCGTCAATGGGCAACCTGATGAGACGCAGGGCAACTAATTAGGGCAACAGACAGTTGGCAGCAATTAATCAGAGAGGAGCAAATCTATTGCCAACTCAATAAATACTTTATTATAAACACTTATAGGCACTTTATTTAAACTTTTCAAATATTTTCTTCATTTTTATTAAAAATAAATGCCTTTCCGATCTGATTTGTGATAGAAAAGGGGGGAAGAGCGAGTTCAGCAAAAGGCGTATTCGAACCCGCGTCAATCGCATCAAAAGTTACATTCATGTGCCATACGCCCTACAGCCTACGCTACTACAGACATTAAACTAACTCCGTCTTTTCAGTATTTAACTGAAAACATTCAATGGCTTAATTACAGCTTACACGCATTACTTTGGACAGTTGTTGGTATTTTAAGCAATATATGAGGTAAATTCCCTGTTTTGGGTTGACGCATGACAACGTACTAGCGTAAAAAGATAAGTTCACACCCCTTTTCTCCGCTCCACTGCCGGTGAGAGGCCGCCATCTTGTTTGAATTTTTTCTGAAATCTCCGAACAGGTCAAGAGATCGGCTGCTAACATTCTGATTGGAGGATCTCAAAAAATTGCCCACGACCGATCTAACGTATCCAGATATATATTTGTTGCTCATTCTCAATGGGAAAGTGCCCAAGCAACGTTGCTCGGCTACATTGCCTGGCAATATTGCACAAAAAATTGCCCCGTGTCTCATCACCTTTACAGTTATTGTTCTTGATGTAAATGGACCTTCATGCAGAGTTGCCATGGACACCAGTCAAAATACAAAAATGTTTGGTGGCTGAATGTCATGACTGACCAATCAGTATATTGACCAATCAGAATCAAGTATTTCAGAGAACTGTATAATAATTATAACATAGTTTATAACATAGCTAGCTATGTAGCCTAGTAAAAAAAATAAAATAAACAAAAAAAAAAATACTAAAATGTATTTGAAATATATTTATTTTGTGTTAAGTTTACTACAAAAAAAAAAAAAAAAAAAAACATTTACAAATTTATGTGCTACATAAAAATACCCTGCAATTGTACTTTTGGTATACTAAACCGGTACACTGCTAAATTGGAACAACTAATTTTGTATTTAATTCATTGTAATTGTGAGAAAGTATTGCTGAAGTTGCACTTATTTTGTATCAGTAAGTCTTAAGTGATATGTCAGTAAATATGTTAATGGATTTGAAGTATACTTGAAGTGTACTTTTAAAATGTATTTTAAATAGATTTTAGTATATATATATATATATATATATATATGTGTGTGTGTGTGTGTGTGTGTGTGTGTGTGTGTGTGTGTGTGTGTGTGTGTGTGTGTGTGTGTGTGTGTGTGGATGTGTGTGGGTGTGTGTGTGTGTGGGTGTGTGTGTGTGTGTGTTTATTGTTTTTTTAACTACAGTAGCTATCTAAGCTAACTAAAAAAGAAGGGTGACTGTACTGTCCTATAAAGGCATTGTAACACTGGGTATCAGAAAAACTGACTTGTGGGTTTATTTGACTGATTTTAATTAATTTGATAGTTGACAAATTTCACACTTGCTTTCTCTGACAGGTTTGGCTCAACCGCGCTCAGATTGAGTCACATGTCAGACCATAGTCTTGAAGTGATAGTCCCCCCCACCCACCCCTTATTTCATATTTTTTCATGAGTTCACACTTACATATAATTAAGTAGAGTAAATGTTATGTGTATCTAGCATGCTGTCCAGGGGGAGGGCTCCAAGCTCGGAATTTTGGCCCTAACCCAGAGTAACCCCCCCGGTTGTGGTAAAAAATAGTTTAGGTAGTGGAGAGTCTAGAAGTGAGGAGATGGGGTGGTGGAGGGATGCTGTTAAACGGACAGAGGTAGGTTTGTTGTATATACCTCTTAATGTTAATTGAGTTGATTAACTGAATGCGCTCCACTCGTGTTAATTAGGTAAATTATCTGAACATGTTCCTCCCAAACATTGATGATAAAACATTATATATAGTGTTTTTAGTCATTGTAATGAAAGTCAATGTGGACCCTATTGAGTTTCATATTATGGAAAATAAAGAGTTGCAACACTCTTTGAAACATCTTTTATGTTCTTCAGAAGAATGAAAGTCATACAGGTTTGGAACGTCACAAAAGTGTGTAACTGATGACAGATTTTTGCTTTTATGATGAATTATCCCTTTAAAAACTAGCTCTTTTTGACAAAATGTATCATTACCATTTTGCCTTTTTTGTGACAGTCTCATTTAACTACTTTAAACTGTGCATTGTTCGTAGCTTAGCAAAAAGCTTCCCCAGCACAGTAAACAGCAGCCACATTGGTGCATTACTGGACATGTGCAAGATAACATGCACTATGCATATGAATGTACACTGCTCCACTTTGCTACATTCGCCTCCAGATATACCTTCACAGCAGCCACTTCCTCTCACTAACAAGTGCGTCAACACACAGTGGAGCCAACCAGGCCAAAAGCGCTTCAAAAAAGATCAGCACGAGTGATAATGACACTTTGCTTCCAAAAAAGGAAAAATAAAACAACGACTTGAGTCACCAGCGGGCCACATAAACTAATTAGAAAGTGTTGCCTTGGGCTTATCGTGTTCAAGGGAAAGTGTTTGAATCTAATGAGAGGTTTAATATCAGCAAACAGCGCACACAGCACAGGAGAGGATAACAGCCTTTGCTTTAGATCTAAAACCATAATACCAGAGTTTATCTCTCGTTTTCCCTTCTAGACTAACTGCACTCTTTGATTGCATGTGTTGCCGAGGTACGGGGTTGCAGAAGGTGGCCCCATTTTGGAAAGAATCAGTTTTGTCTCCATGTGAGTCATGAATCTTAAATAGACACGAGCATTGTGTGAATACAGATATCAGCTCATCGCTGTTCTAAAGTGTGAAGGCAAATATATTTATCCAAAGCGCACACACTCACACACATATCACACTGGGGGCCTACGCAGCGCATGGTGCACCACAGATAAAGGGTTTAACATATCCAGAGAGTTCCAGCAGGGATGAAGTGGCTTTCCTTTTTTTTACGCCATGTTTGGGTCACATTCACATTCGTCAAGACTTTTATCTGTCTTAGCTCACTCTCCATTCCAAGGAAAAAGCATCGCTTTCTCCACACACACTTGCAGAAATGCGTGTGATTCTAGGGGTTAAATCGTTACATTTCGCCACCTCAGAATCGAAAAAGAAATAGTCGTTTTGTAAAGCCATTCCATTAGCTGCAAGATTCTGTTTTTGTCCAAGTCAAAAAACTCCAAAAAGGGAGAATATTGTCTCTAAAAATCTTACTTTAAGTTACTTCAAGTATTATCCCTCCCTCTATTCAGTGGCAACTCATCCTTAAATTTTTTGTTTTGGATTGTGGAGAGATTTTTGTATTAATTGTTTATTCTGTATGAATGTGTAGTTCAATTTGAAGAGATATTCTGGGGTTTCTTTCTTTCTTTTTGGATCAAGACATTTATCAGCAGGGATCCCCATCTCCACAATCCCAATGTAACGGCATAAGGCACACATTCCCTCCAAAAACTCAGGTAAGACAGTATGCATAATTCATTATGGTCTCATATATAGTGCAAAAGGCTGGACTTTCATCTATCTGCCAGATTTGTGGACCAAAACAGATGGACTTGAGGAAGAGGTCAGGAATGAAATGTGTCCACAACACACCCAAGGAGGACTTCAACGACTAATTCATTTCTCGGTTGCTCAGCAACCTCCCCCTCTAGTGAACCCGAAGGAATGTGTCCAGCTGGAAAATTTGCCTGCATGCTAATTGACTTATTTGATTTCCCTCGCCCCGGTTTCCAGCAGGTGTGACATTCCTTGGCCCATGACAAGCCATTGACATGTATGGATCAATTTTCCGTGATTGTGTTTCCTGAGACGGGTGGTCTATTAATACTTAAATCAATAATGGAACACCCTTTAGCCTAATACGAAAGCAGACAAAATCTTTTAGCAGTTCCTTAGCATTGATGGCTTGGGTTAAATGTCTCTCTCTCCTAAATAACAAGCCTTTAGTAGGTATGAAGTGAGTTGTTCGGTGTTCACAATGGCGCTTGCTTGTGTGACAGGTTGTTTGCATGTAATCCCCGTCGTATTTTCTGGTCTGATTAGCGTGTGGTGTGCTGTAGGGCTAATAAGACCGTAGGCTTGTAATAAGCTTTCAGAGTTCTGAACATTCATGTTTTCATGCCTCCGCCGATGTCAGTGCTGCCACCTCGGAGTGACCTTTAAAGATGGGACGCGTTCAACGACAACCTAATCTCTGCCTTCATAAGTTGTCTTGACACACTGTACACTATATCAAATCACGAGGCTTTATTCTGTCTCTTTCATTCTTATGTCCTCCATCACATCTGTCTATCACCTGCTGGAATCATCTTCTGCTTTCCATTTCTCTCAGCCTAAACCCCTCCTGTCTCTAGTGTTTCATTTCATTTGTATGTTCTTTCACTAACCTCCTCTGCTCACTCCTCCCCTCCTCCCTTCTTTCTTTCACCCTCCCAGGTGGGAGACCATCTACGCTTGGCTGCTGGAAAACTAATTTGGGTCATCTTCGAAAGTACTGGTGTTTCTATAGCAACCCAATGCTAAGGGGCTCCATCAGACCGTCAGTCTAAGCGTTCATTTGTGATGATGAAGGAAAAGACAGTGTGTGTCTTCACATCGGCTCTGCTCCAAAACCGAATGTTGCAAGAGACCAATTCTGAACGCTACATAGACAACAACTCATTAGTGACATAGATTATAGAGCTCTACACACGAAGCACAACAGAATCTGATTTCACAATGAATTTCAATAGAATTTGGTATTAGCATGTTGCTAAACTGTGACATTCATTATTCATTTATAATTACTGTATATAGGAAAAGATTATATGTGTCTCCACATTGGCTCTTTTCCAAAACCTAGCATGCTACCTTGCTTTCTGCTGCCTACATAGGCAGTTGTGTTCAAATGTAGCAAGCTAACTGAAATAGAACCTCACAAGTGACCAATTTGGAGTATTGCACATAGGCAGCAATTCAATAATTGTGTGTTGCAAAAATAGCAGTCCTCACACAAAGCACATGAAGACTTTACTGACAAAACTTACTATATTTTCAATTAGGGCTGGGGAATTTTTTTTTATTATCATTGTCAATATATATCATGATGATATTCATTTCATTATTGGCAAGGAAATGCATTTCACATGTTTAGACCTTCAAAAATCAATGTAAACATAACTTAACAGAGTAAGCTATCTTTTAATTTAGGGACCCATGGAATATGTATTAGTTTCTCAAACATTCTATTTTTTCTTTTTTTTCTGTATTCTGTTTTTTATTATTTAATATGAATGTGAATAAAAAAATGAAAGCAAAATTAAAGCAAAAATAGCTTTTCCAAATGAAATGGTGAAATGCTCATGAAGATGAAGATCATATGGACTGTCCTCATATAGTGAGACAGCAGAAGCTAAAAAAAACACAAGCATCATGCGTGATTGAGTATGTGTAGTATACAAAACTGCTCATTCAAACAGAACATGCAGGCTTTTTAGCGTCATGCACGTGATCATCAGTATGTAGGCTAAATAGAGTCAAAAGTGCTTCGGTACTGGTACTGAAATTTAAAAAAAATGTGACAACAGCAGCATTTTTGCAGTAACGAATACCGGGTATATTTGGTACCCACTGATAGGCGGCTATTTACATTGTGTTTTTGAAGCGTTGATCATTGTAGCCAATCACAGACATATCTGTTGAGCACGTGAACACAATGGCCAGTCAGGGGTGTTTAAGTTTAAGTCAGAATCCACTCACCGCTCAAAACACTTGAGCTTTCATTCACTGCATGCTTTAGAGTTCTGCATGCTCACAAATACTTTCATTATACGAACAAAATGTAAACACAATGTATATAAGAGATTCATTGTGCAGTCTAGACAGCTTTTTTTATTTTAGTGGGACTTTTCGCAGGATAAAGAGAGCATTCTTTGCTTGGTTTGCTTTGCTTGGTTTCTGGATTTACAACTTATTTAAATGTGCGACTGAATCCGCAATGATTGACAGACATATAACTATAGCAACAGACAGGACAAAACAATCTGATACTGTATGTCAAAATAGATGTGCATTAAGTCTTGTAAATGCAGACCTGCCATTTGTTCTATGTAATGTGTATATTTCTTTGTCCTTCATTTTATTACTATTTTTCACCTGATCTTTTTATAAACAAGGATTACTTATTTTAACATTTGAAGGCTACATGCTGTTAAATGTATTATATACTTATAATTATTATCATCATAAATAATAAAAATGTAATTAAATTAATATTGTTATTTTCAAATATTTGAATTTTACTGGTATTGGTACTGAATACTAGAATTTTTGTACAATGACAACTGGCTAAATATCAAACATTTCTCAAAAGTTTATTACCAGTTTAATTTTTTTACAGTAAATATTGATATTTACTTAGCCCCGCACATGACATGCAGGAAAAAAAAGTAAATCATGCACACAATTTACTAATTCATTCCCTCGATTTACTAAATAGTGCGCACGATTTACTATTTCATTCCCTTGAATTTCTAAATCATACGCATGATTTACTATTTTGACATTTTTACACTAGTGCGTTTTTGTTTTAAAATGCATAAGTTGTGCTATGGTTATGGCTGTCGTTTACACTATGCCGATGCTTTTGAACCTCGAAAACTGAGATTTTCGAAAACGCTGCAGAGGCCATTTTAGTTTGAAAACGTTGCATTTCAGTGTAAAATGACCAAAACAGAGACTTTTGAAAACGATGGCATGGCTGCCCAAGTTCACTCTGCATATCCTTGATGACCGTGTAAACAATAACATGGAGACTGAACTGCAATCTTTGCTGGCTTTGTTGTCATTTTTAGCAGCCATTGTGCAGTTAAACTCTGCATTTTTTTATACTGCAGCTACCTACATCCACAAGAGGCAACTGTTTACACTTGTACATGCGTACCCAGTGTGCATGATCGGTCATGTGACATGCGCATTTATTGCCCAACCCTAATTTCAATAGACTTTGATGTTAGCATGTTGCTAAGCTAACAAAGCAGGTTTGAATATAAATATAGTACAACAATTAGTGGTTTTATTAGAAATACATTGTTTAAAAAAACCCTCTGATTTTTATTTCCCTAAGCATGCCGACTATGTAGGCAGCACACTAGGTTTTGGAACAAAGCCATCCACACCATCTTCCTCTATGTGTGAGCACACGAGTGAGTGTTTACGTCTCCCTCCATTATTTCAAGGATGACTTTGCCTGAGCCTTTATGAGAAAGACTGAAAGACATTCAAACTTGCTTGACAACCACTGCACCTTAGATTGTGTGTGCGCACTGCTATAGTCACAGGAGTGTGTCGGTGTGCATGCCTCAGCGCATATCTGCGTGGACAGCTCCACTGAATCAAAATGGAGGACGCAGGAAACGGAGGCAGCACGCTGCTTTATCACTGCTGGCTCTCATCCTGCCTAGACTCAGCAATACATCATTTAGTGATAGTCAAGAGACGGACACAAAGAGAGGAGAGATAGATAAATGGATAGGTAAAATGCAAACAAGAAAGAAGAGGAGTGAGGAACAGAGAGAGAGATAGAGGCAGAAGGAGAAGCTAAAAGATTCGGGCGAGAGACAGCAAGTGCGAAAAACAGAGTTAAGAGGAGAGAAAATGGGAGGATATTCAGAGCTGTGATGCACAAAAAATTCTTGAGCGATGCTTCTCTCAGTCTCGACCATCATGACTAATTGATGCGTCTCTTGAATACACAATTCAGTTTGATGCACTTGTGCCTCTTCTGATCTTATTTTTAGAGGTAACAGAGATGGTCTGCCTTTGGCACACATTTAAGATGCACTGCTACCAGTAGGCTAACTGACATCAATTGTAGCAAGTTGTGAAAAAAGTAGTGCAAAAGCTCACTCTTAAAGGGATAGTGCACCCAACTTTATTTTTTTTAGCATTATTTATATACTAAAAAGCATACGCTTTATAAAAAATATATATTATATATATTAATATTTTAAAAAAAGCTTATATTTAGCTTTAATTTATTTTTATTTCCATTTGAATAATTTTAGCACCCAAAAATAAAAATATTATCATCATTAAATCACGCTCATGTCTTTTGAAACCCATATGACTTTTCTTAATTATAAATTATTTTCTTTCTAATAATTATTTTATTTTATTTTATTTTATAGGTCAACTGTAAAATTACAATACTAATATTTATGTTTTAATTTTCTTTATTTAACACAAGTTTTAAAATTAAGGGCCCTTTCGATTATCATTTTTGTGTTCAATTAAACATGCAGCCCTACTTCAAAAATCTCCTTTTGCATTCTAGAAAGTCAAACATGTTAGGAATGACATGCGGATGAGTAAACGAAGACAGAATCCTTTTAAAAAAAGGAACGCATGGCTTATTCAGTGTTTGGAAGCCCAGCAGGCAAGCAATAATCATTTTAGAGGTATAAACTAGCATTTGACTGAGGTAAAGTAACATATGATTTTATGTACAAGAGAGCAAAATATCAACCAGTAAACAAACCCTGAATCCAGTGATAAAAAAATAAAGTAATCCACTAGCATTAGACTCTCTACCACACTCTCAGCGGGCAACAAATGCATAACCGCACATACAGACGTCGAGCTGTCAGCGACTGGGTGACAGTAATGCATTGAAATCTCATCAGCCACCATGTTGAGGACACAGTATAAACAGATAACAGGATTAGGATCAAAAGCAACCGCTGTCTGTCAGAGAGCAAAATCGATTGAGTATGGAATAGAAAGGGGGGGAAGAGGGGAAGATGTGAAAGAGGGAGAGCGAAGGCACAGAGAGATATAAAGACAGAGGCGGATGGAGGAATGGAACAGGCATAGTCACACACCCACTTCGTATCTACTCAAAATTAAAAAAAATAAAAAAGAGACTTCAATCATTGCAGACCTGTCACAATGTGGATTGCCGGTCGCAAACACGTTCTCACACACACACACACACCCTCCATCACAGAGCGTTTTTTCAGGGATTCATTTCCGCCCACGTTGCATTTTTCATATCTCGGCTGGTCTCTAGCCTTCACATCTTCCTTCCGCAGTCAGCTTAAGAAATCCCACAAAGCCAGGTACGAGCGCTCCATAATTTTCGCTCTAAACAAGAGAAAATTGACGCTTTGACAAAAATGCCTCGAAAACAATTATGACTTAAAAGACACAACGTCTGTGTAAGAGATGAAGCTCCAGTAACCTTAACCTATAATGACTGTTTTCCATTCGTGACAGCACCTCAAAGACAGATGCAGTGGGATTGGGCATTGGTACAATGCAATGTTGTACACCAATACTTCTGCATACGGGACTGAAATGCATATTTAATAAGCAAAGCAAATGCTGTTTTTGATATGCATACATGCTCCCACTCATATCTTAGCTCAACTATGAAACGCAATTACACAATAGTGTAAATGCCAGAAATCCCACCCCACGCGCTTAATATGATATGTGATCACATGCTTGCATGTTTATATCAAAATACTAATGTCATATGAGGACTGTTATAAAACAGTTAGTTCCTGTCCTTGATTCTGATTGGTCAAAAGCTGTGTTTTATTCATGATAAAACATAGCTATGACTGCTTCACCCAATGGTTCTGTGTATCAACACACAACACCCTTAGCAATGTAAACTGTATGTTCTCAATTGATATTGTTCATTGAAACATACTGTATTATGCAGAAGAGTATTGTGAGAAAGAGATCGATTGAGTGAGTTTATTACCTGCATTCAGATTTAGCATTTTCCTTCAGGTCAGTCCTATGTTCATAATAAAAAATCTGTTTAAACGTCCAATGTATTATCTTGTCCTTTTAACAGTTAAGGGGTTTTCCCATGACTGACAGCGCTAGTCAAAGCATTTGTCAGTTGCGTCTTGTGCCATGTTCACGACAGTTCAGTCTTTTCAATGTAAAAGTCTTCGCTACTCATAAAGACGGTCTTTGCTGCCATCTAATGGTGTAATAATGTAACTCCTGGTGCTGTTCACAGTCAGGGACTATTTTTTCTGGTGGAAGGAAGGCTTTTAGTGACCGTTTACTTCATGAAAGTTGCATTGATACATATTTTTGGCTTTAAAATTTGTATTGTGTGGTAACCGTTTTATAAAAGCAATAAGGTACTCGAGGCTAGTGCTGTATTGTGAATAAGTCACGGCTGAAGGGGTTGCAGGCACTCCTTACTGCTTAAGACATCTCACTGCCAGCTGTTTGCAATGTTCGTTAGAGTTGGTTTACACTTGAATGTAGGTCTGATTGCGCCATATGTGTGAAAGTGCCACTTTCTCGCTCTGTGTGTGTGCAAGTTTGCAAACTGTCAACGTGTGTTCCACGTGCACAGTGTTATGCATATGCTGTGTATAAATGTGTTAATGGGGAAGTATATGCATACTGTAGCTGTTGCTGAGTACAGATATACAGTTGACAAGCTGCGAGAAATAGAAAAGGAGGTAAACACCGTGTGTCACGTATGGCGAGTAATAAATGAAGTATGACGGTAAAATGGAGCAGGATCTACAGCTTAAGTTAGTATGAATTTCAATGCTAATTCAGACTGGTTGATGTCGATTCAGTGCATAATATTTGCAGTGAAGCTGCAATGAATACAATGAATGGGTACTTGAGCTTTCAAGCTTCAAAATTTAGGTCTGTTCCTCATACAAAGCTATCATATGACTTTTTTAGCATATGGACATTTTTCCTGACGTTTACCTTTTTATTGTTTCTTTGTTTCCCTCGAAAAACTGTTTGTTAGCAATGAAAATCATTGTTTAAACGACAGGACATTTTTCATCCATTAGCTTGCTGGTTTTCTTACTCTGGTATGGCAGACATCACCGCGCTTGAACCCCTGACTATCTTGTTTTGTGTTGCAGGTCAAGAAGAGATGCTTTGGAAGTTATTACCCTCACAACAGTGAAAAGATATAGCTATTAAAACATTATAGTTATATTATTATTTATTTATTTATTTATTTATTGAATAATTTATGCCCTGCACCTAGACTACCCTAAGTGTATGTAAAACAGTGGAACTGGCACCCAAAATTCATTACTGCCAATATTGTGGAGTCAGTAGTGTAAACAAACCATCTAGTTTTGATGCACTTTGTTATTCTGAGATTCATGTGATAATTTGTTAAAACAAACTAGTTTTTTTCACTTGTTTTAGGAGGAAAATGTTTTCAGGATGTTGTATTTTCAATGAAAATTTGAAATTGAATTGAAATAAAACAGAAAATTTTAAGAATGTATTTTGAGTTTGTTTGCTTTTTCTTATTTTTCTAGTTTAACAAATTAAAAAAATATGTAACTATAAAATATTTAACAATTGATATAAATTTAATTTATTTAGTATATTGAACTTAAATATTCTATGACTAATATCTACAAAGTAATTGATATTACAAAACATTTTAAGTTAAATTAACTCATTTTTAGTTCACATTACTGAAATTACAGTTTCCTCTATTTTTTTGAGTAAATTCAACGTATCCGGGTTAACAGTGTACAGCAAACAAATTGTAAAAATGTACTTGAATTTTTTTTTTTTTTTCTGTCTGTCATTTTGGAGTTTGATAGCACCCATACCAATTTACTATCATTAGATATTGGCAGTGTTGGGCAGTAACTAGTTACAGTAATAATATTACCTTTTGCAGTAACTAGTAGTGTAACTTTGAAACTGTGAAATCTTACTAATAAGATTTCAGTAATATTACAGTTACCATCCATAGAACAGCTCATTACTTAGTTACTTTTGATGCCTCAACTCCTACTGATTTGAAATCCAGTAATTCCTAGATTTATTTTCATAATTTTCAAAGCTTACATTCAGAGGATAGAAATATTGCCATTACATTTTGTCAGGAGAAAATTTAGATTTTGTCAGAAATAAAGATGATCTGAACACCGTTGTTTAAGTTGTGGCATTACTTTACATGGGTTGCCCACCCACATCCCTCTGATCTCGATATAATCGATATAACAATTTATATTACCATAATTAAAAAATGTCTGAAAACAAAATGTATGTGATTTCTTTTGATAAAATATATTATGAAATATAATCATATATGGGTAACAGAGAAATTATAGCTACAATTAGCTTCAAGCTACACAATTAATGAGATTAATACAACCCTTACTTAAAAGTCACTATCAATCACCATTGAGTATTTGTAATAATTTCTGACTGCGATCCAATGTGGATTTTGGTCAAATGATGAGGAAGAAATATTGTTACTAACATTTTAGAAGAATTTTATGGGGAAGATACACAATTACAAGTGGGTCTGTGAGGCGTGAAGCAAGGGTAATATGACTAGTTGTGTAACTAATTACTGTTGCCAGAAAGCAATAAGTAATAATATTACTTTTGAAACTAGCAACAATTAATAAATTAAATTTTATTGAGGAACGAGCCCAACACTGGAAATTGGCCAGGATATTCTTGTTACATGGAAACAAGAAAATCACTAAGTGGACAGGATATATTATTCGAAAATTGTGTTACACAGAAACAAGAAAATCATGTATTTACAGAACGACATAAGGATGTAATTTCAAAATTTTCAAAAATTATGTACAGATATGTATGTAACTCTGCTATAATCCTACACAAAATCTATATGGATATGTATGTCTCCCTGTCCTTTTCACCCAGTGTGGCCTTGACAGTTTGTAGCTCTTTCTTTCTTTCTCCCTCCATTCTTTCTCTCTTTCGTGCTCCCTCTCCAATTTTCTTCATTGACTCCCCCCTCCCTTATAATATAATTTATTTATACCCTTTCAATTTCCCAGAGAAGAGGCTGTAATATTTTCTCTTCCCATCAGTAAAAGCAATCTTACGCTTCTATCAGTCAGGGTGATTTGTCATTATTTAAACCCACATTTTTCCTCTCTCTATTTTCTCTCCGAACCCCTCCCCACCTCCCACTTCGAACATGGCACCTCCCCAAATGTGATTCAATAGCTCATTAGTCCCAGTCACAGGCCAGGGTTAAAGTAATAACCAAACAAATAAATAAATTGGATGGAAATGGGCTGTTTCTTTCTGCTATATTTTGTGTCTAATTTATCTTAATTAAAGAGTACCATCTCATCAAAGGGTTAGACTGCTGCAAACAGAAATAGCAAAAAAAAAAAAAAAAAGACCTAGCAAACATTTCTAACCAAGATTGACTTGATTGAAGTTTGTAATTAAATACACTCTCAAATCAATTTCGACCTCTTTCCAGCACCCGTACGCCACCTCCACAATTGTTCCATGTACTATTCTGAACCACAACACACTCATTTCACGTCCTGAGCATCCTTTCTCCCCATCCAATTACTCCTGAGGGCTTCTCTCCTCCCCAACCCTGCCTTCTTCCCACTTCACCCGGTTCTCCAGCAACCTTTACCACTTCCTCCTCATGGCTGCATGCCCATTCAATAGACACCTTGATGAATGAAGTTCAACCAGAAGCATGAAATTCTATATTCTGCAGCAATGAATTTCCCTCCCTCTCTCTCCCCCTCTCACAAACTCACTCTCTGGCTGTGACCTTGCAACCTGATTACGGTGTAATCCTCTCCCCCATGACATGTCCTGGGCTATTTCAGTGGGTTGCCAGGCGACAGGGCCTGCCTTGGACCCCCATCGGAGGCGAAGGAGGGCGGCGTGACACTCTGCAAACCTCACGCTCATGGTAGCTCACTCTCACTCATTCACAGCAGCTGCATCAGGCTCCACGTCTGCCATACTTTGTGATGGTCTGCAGTAACCCGAAACCCTATGAGATCACACACTTACACACTCACATACACAATCAATCACCGGTGAGGTCATGCTTCGCAACGTTCACAGATTCATTCACTCATCTGCTGTCTCTCACACATCACTTATTGCTCTCACACTTGAACCGCACCCAGATGGATGGCCCGTTACTGTCAATGGATGCAAATGCATGCAAATGAATGCACGCTTCTGATATTAACCTTCAGTCCAATTCAGTCCTATAGCAGAGTTCACACACACAAAAAAAAAGTTTGGGTGGGTGTCTAAGTTAATCTCGCTTTCTTTTGAAGTAAATTTCCAAGTTTCAGTTACTGTGACGCATTGCCAGGTTGTCTGGAACTGATCCATGGATGCACACAAGGCATTGTGGGTATGATAACATAAACAAAGAACACAGATGTATGAGCAACAGTGAACAAAAGTCGATTTCCGCTGCATCCCTTCTTACACAGAGTAATTATTGAGGAGGAAAAGATTAGCGTACTGTAATTTATGGTTGTAAAGACCAACTACTCTAAGCAATAAAAACTTCACATACATAAACAGCCTTTAACATTCAATCAGTACAGTACAGTTGTCATATAATGTATATCAGCCAGTTATTCAAAGTTGCAACATTTTTTAAACAGAAATTGGTTATTTGATCAAAAATAATAATAAAAAAAAAACTGACACCTTTGATGAATTTAATGCACTTTTGAATAAAAGTATTCTTATATGGCAAGTTTTGAATGATTTATGCAACTTGAAATGTTAAATGAACAATCAAAATTATTAAATGCTGAAAAAGTTTTACAATTACTGTAAAAGTTTTTAATTATATAAACTAATGTTTATTTGCATTATCTAATGTTTAACGTACAGTGCATTATTGGTTTAACCAATGTTTCATTTAGTTATCTTGGATATGAGTGGCAAATGTATCATAATGCACCAGTGATGCAATCTCTTTGTATGCCTGATCTATTCCTGGCGATCCTCTGCAAATGTATCTGGGTATCCTGCATTCATTGCATCTAGGAGGGACATCTGCTCATATGAATGGTGGTCTTATACTTTTCACCTCAACGAGGAAAAGAAATTCCTCGGATTACGGAATGCAGATTGAGGTTGAAAGTCACATTATGCTGACATTGTGTGACTGCAGGACAGTGGTGAAATGCCAAATTTTCTTCTTTCCTTGCTCTGTTCTTCACCAGACACAAGTCTTGTATGAAGGTCATCCTAGAAGTAAAGGATGCATTCTGTATTGTGACTAGGGGTGTAATGGTTCTCTAAAAAGCTAACCGTACCATTCTTCACCCACGGTTCAGCACACATTTGCACCACGGTTAACCTCAAATCTGACAACGCATCTATAACATAGTTTGGTGAAAAAAATCATGTGTAAAACAGACAAGACAAAGTTCCGTTAAAGTATGTTTCTGTCTATGGATATGCTCTGCATGTGTTTCAGCGGTCCAATCAACTATTAGTAAGCAAATCTTTTGCTGACATCAGAGTTTCTCACATGTTGGTGTGATGCCGTTCAGCATGGCAAGCAAAGGATTGGGCCAGTGCTGCATCACCATGAAATTATATAATTTGCATGTGTTTTAAGCCACGTCTACACTGTGCACACAGAAAGCTGCTTCTCAGACAGCGTCCGAATACTGAATTGAGTTCTCTTTCACAACATCTTGTGCTTGAACGGACAAATTCACCCAAATGAATGTCAACATGCCCATCTTGGCAAGTATCCTAGCAAACATAGTCAAGAAAGACAACACGTGTATGAGTATCAGTATACTGGATCTGTGCGTTGTGTCTATATCCCTGTCTGTGTTTTTAATGGTAATCAAACAACAAAAGGAAAAAAAAAACAGCTTTTTCATTTGTATTTTTTGCTCTATTGTATTTTTTTGTGCTATTGCTTGCAGTTTGATTATTTGTTCTAATTTTCTTTACTTTTATTGATAGTAGTCCTTTTTTCCTAAACATAGCACATACTGAACCATACTGGAACCGTGACTCTACAACCATGATACAAAAAAAAAAAAAAAAAAAAACATGAGTAATTTAAACCGTTACACCTGTGACCCAATTAAACATGTCCAGTCACTACTTTCTCTGTCAGCCATGTTTAAATAACAGAATCAATATAAAAAGTATTTCATCTTTTTAAGTAGATGGTTATAAAATTATTAAAAAATGTCCAATGGTTTTCAGCTAAAAGAGGAATCAGCTGTGGCAGATCTAATTGCACTTTAACACTTTACAATAAAGTCTCATTTGTTAACATTAGCCAATGCATAAGTGAACAATGAACAATAAATTCTTTACAATTGTTCATTGTTCATAATGCATTAACTAATGTTATCATTCAAATTTTGTATAACAATGATTTGTATAAAAACACTTTCCAATAAGGTTCCATTAGTTAACTCCATTAGTTAATACTTCTAAAGCATTTATTAATCTTAGTTGATGTTCATTTTAACATTTACTAAAAAAAAATGGCAACACTTCAGTATAAGGAACATGTATTCACTATTAACTACAACTTTTGCCTCAATTAACTCCTAATTTACTGCTTATTAATAGTTAGTAAGGTAGATTTTATAGCATTTAAATTTAGGTATCGGGGAGGATTAAGGGATGTAGAATAAGGTCATGCAGAATAAGGCTTTAATGTGTGCTCTATATGTACTATTACTAGTTAATATATTAACTAACACTACTAGGACCTTATTTTTGTATAAATGCTGAATTTAGCATAAGATTAATTAATGCTGTAGAAGCATTCTTCATTGTTAGTTGTATATTAAATAATGTAGTTAACTAATCTTAATAGATGAAAAGATATAGATATAGAATATTCTTCAATAAGGTACTACTGTACAAAAAAAGCTCAATGACTCAAAAACATGAATATAACAATTTTGAAGAGTACGAAAATATAGAGTGCAGACTCAAACATAGTGGATGAGTTGGTTCAGAAAAAAAAGAAAGTTACTGATACAGTCAGTAAATGCATTTTGTATGGAAGCAATTGAAAAGCAATGAGCAAGTTTAGACCACAGACATGGCTGTTGCACAGTGTGAAGAGCTTTGAAGACGTACTCAGTATTGAGCAAAGCACAATCAACTGTAAAAAACTAATCTGCACAGAGAACACAACTATTTGCACATTCATGGTTTTAAGTCACTTTTTATATTAGAACAAAGAACCTTGCAAAATGAAGCGTGACTTGACTTTCCATCACGTCACTGAAAATTTAGATCACACTTCAGTTTTAATCACGCAGGCATAAGTAGGACCGTGAACCGCTCCATCACGACAAGGTCCAGATATAAACATGACTGTGAAGCAGCTATGCCCACTGCATCTTCAAAAGTACCAGGAATTAATCATCACTCAGCCTGCTGGATCCCTATAATGCACTGCCTATTCTTGAATTACCGGAATGAGTAATCCTTTGAAATGCATGTGCAAAACAATACTTCCTCCGAGAGTGGATGGAGATTTATACCTCCTTCTGAGAGAAGTGGGTGATATGATATAATTGCAGTCTCCTGCCATCCACTTCACCATGAGCCGCCCTGGTCATCCTGTGGCGTGCAGACCCACGCTAGCAAAACAGTAGCTGTGCTAATTGGCACGGTTGCATATTGTAAAATCAGATAGAAACAGTCGCACAGCACGAATCACATTTCACGGAAACAGCAGCTTGAATAATCGTTAAAATGTAAATTCTGTCCTAAACGGTTTCCTTTTTTGCGAGGAACATCTACTGTTCCCGAGAAGGGTAATAAATGCGTTACTGGGAGGCTTAATTTTAATGACGAGCCATAAAGGTAGGAAATTAAAGCTAATTACCGGGTCTGGTGTAGAAATGTGTCTGCGCGGCCCTCCCCTCGCACACCAGGGTTGCCTAAAATTTATCGAGGTCAATCACCATTTACGCGACACTGCCCTACTTCTTGCCAGGTTCAATTAACCGAACCGGGAACGAGGATTGGATTGCTCGGCTAAATATTATGACTTGCCTGACACAATGTACAGACAGAAGCCAGACCGTACGCACACCAAGAACTGACGTACTAAACGCTCGTGCTTAATTACGCACCCTTGCGGGTCACAAGTCCGGCCTTATCAAAAAGCGCTCTACTCGACACTCTATAACGAAGCAGCGTGAAGCCGGCGCTCTGCGGAGAGATAGAGCCGTTGGCATATCTACCAGCTTTCAGTCTAATTTCCTGTCAATCTGGCAGATCATCTGTCTCTGCCTCGGGCTCTCCGTGGCCTCTTTGCGCATTCTATCACCCTGAGCCTTCTCACCGTGCTGCCCACTGGACCGGTCCGCCCCTCCCTCTCTCCTGACCTCCTCTCGGAGTGTGCCTATGGTCCTTGGGGGTGCGGCCACAGCCGGGAGGGACATTAATAACAGGCAGTGCTCTTCGTTACGCCTCCCTGTCGCCCCAGCAACAAATTAATTCCACTTATTTATCTCTCTCGCCAAGGTCGGTGCGGATGGAACAACTGTTTATGGAGCAAAAAGGACGAGGAATTATGGGTGATGTGCTGCGGCTGACAGCGCCGTTTGTTTTCTCTGGCGCATTGCGAGCGAGATAAAGCTTATAATGATCAATTTGATAACAAAAACTCTGCAGTCTCACTTTTCCCTGCTCGTTTTGATGAACATTTTTTTTGTAAGCTCACTAACTGCATAAAATGAGAATATAGAGTTAACGGCGAATGATAAAGAGGCAGCCATTTTGAGAGCATTTATCATGATCATTGTCATCGTCTTGCGAGAAAATTCTCGTCAGGCACTTTTGTCTAGGCAACAAAAGTAGGAGTCAGGACTGATGAAATCCTTTTCCCCGACCACAGCAGCCCACGGACCCTCTCCCTCCTGCTGACACGAACAGTCCGCCTATATGAAAAATCATACGAGCCGTCTTTATACATCACACCACACCGCTCTCATGATTCACCTTCGGAGTGAGAAGGACAGCAAGGTCTTTAAACAAGAAAATCTTGGCGAGTCAGGATCTTTTCCTGTAACTTGCCCATGACAGCATAAAACAATGCTGCACATAGAAAAGAAACTCGTGAGGCACGGGATAAGCGTTCAAGAGGATTTAAGGAGTTAATAACGAGAGAGTACGAGAGATCGGAGATCTTCAAAGCAACAGCTCTCCTTGTCATCTATAAGTGGCTTCACCAGATGTTGTGACTGCGATATATATAGCATGACATTTTCTATAGACTTGAATCTGTGAAGAGAATCTCTGAAGTAGCTATCCAAGGTGAATTGTGACCTGCTCCATCATACTGAATTGTTTTGACCCAGAAACACATTTCGAGATATATTACTGAATGAAAAAGACATAAAAATCGAATTTTGTTTCTACTCATTTCAATGGTGGTTGCTGAAAAACACGTTTTTAAGAAAATGCGCTCTAAAGACTTTTTTTTGGCAGAATTAGGAGATTTGTTCAAAATTCATTACATAAGGCAACAGTAATGCATTTATAATATAGTGCATAACAATATATTTATGATTTCAGCTACATGTTTTCTAGCTACAAACTATGGACACAATGATTTTCCTGAGGCAAATGTAGCTTGAGCTGTAAATAACTGTTTTATTTGTTAATATACTTTATAATGTAATTTTATTCATGTGATAGAAAAGTTGAATTTTCAGCTGCCGCAAATCCGGTATTCAGTGTCACATGATCCTTCAGAAATCGTTCCAATATCCTGATTTGCTGCTCAAGAAACAATTATTATCGACAATTTTTTTCAGGATTCTTTGATGAATAGAAGGTTTGAAAAAGCAGCATTTATTTGAAATAGAAATCTGTTTTAACATTATAAATGTCTTTACTGTCACTTTTTGATCAATTTAATGCATTACTGCTAAATATATAATAAAGTATTAGTAATACAATACTTTGATATAATACTTATACTACCTTAATATACTACTTTCATTGTAGTGTACAGTATATAAACATTCCGTTTCTCCAAAAACTCAGGACTTCTGATTCAAAATGATCAAGTGCCTCACATTTAGACTCTGACATTTTCTACAGATGTGGATCTATAGAGGGAACTGCTAAGCTAGCTGTCGAAGGTGAATTACTTACCAAAACCTTCCCTACAGATTCCCTATTGTACTATGCTAAACCACAGTTCGAAATGGTTGAAAGCGAGACAAACAATGAGACCCCAGGTCTTTCTTTCACAAGGAAGCTTCCAGCAATCATTTTCCACATTGATTTTCTTCGCTGCAGCTTCGTTTAAGCAATTTGAGTCCTCTATTATTAATGTGGCTGACAGGCCTCTCGGTAAGGCCGGGCCTCGCGTACCCCGCCACTCACACAAACCATTTGAGTCAGGAAATGAGCTTGCAGCTCCACGCTATTATAACAAAGCTAGCGAGGACAGTAAAGTGAGACAACATCCCAAAGCCTTGGATTACATCCTTGGCTGTTAAAGGAAAAGAATGGACAGTTCAATGACCTCCCCTCCCACCTCTCCCATGGTATTGACAGCGCCGACGTGAAGATGAGTCAATCACAGGACCATTAAATATTGAGGCATTGTGTACACGACCGCTATAATGAACAGCTGGACGAATAGGCAAGTGCCTGGACACACACACACAGTGTTTTGGCTGCAGGCTGTGTCTGGGTGTAGTGTTTTCTCCCTTAGGCTCAGTGGTTGCCCAGGTCCCTAATGGTCTCGAACACAGGCATCTCTGCTCCTCATCCTGTGGCTCCTGCAGCCGCAGTGGCAGTGAGAAATGGCTGCAATATCCCAGTCGCCACAGCAGAGTCTGTCAGCGGTAACGGCGCCACCTTAAAGGATCTCTCGCTGCTCTTCTACCTCTCTTCCTCCCCGCTTTCAATTTAGTTAAAGCCCTGACAAACTAAATCCATTGGAGAAGACAAATTAGCCCCCTTCCCCAATGAAGTATCAGGCGTGGGTCATGTTGAACTGTACCAGCACTTATTCACGTTGCAAGCGGTGCGGGATTAAACCGCCAACCTGAGACGTATGTACTCCCACGAATGGGCATGGTACATTTACAATTTCACTGCATCAACAAAGCAAATTCCTGGACTTAAAGGGTATGTTTCTTAGAAATATACATCTTTGAGCTCTGCTGGCATTTGTAATTGCATTAATAAGTAAGAAGTGTTGGATTATGACTGCTAAACAGTGTTGGGCAGTAACACGTTACTGTAACGCAGTTACTTTTAACAGTATCTAATACTATAACGCATTACTTTTTAAATAAATTAACTCCGTTACCGTTACCATATGGTGCGTTGTACGTTACTTTTTTAAATGAATTAATTTTGGCTCAAGTGTAGCCTGCAGCCTAACCTGTTTACAGCAGCGACGCATTGTAGGATTGGTGGATGCCAACCACTGTAAACACGAAGATGCACTGTGGGCGTGCTTCCGTTTATTCAAGTATGTGCGGCAGTCATGGCAAGGCGAGAGCAAGACGAGTTTCTCAAAGTGGAAATATTCTCATTATTTCACTTTAGTTGAGCATAAAGACAAAACCTTTTAGTCAAATGTAAGCTGTGTCTTTCTGGTTCGAAGGTCCTATCTACTGCGATAAACGTGACATGCTGTATCGAAAATGTGAAATAAGATTTTCTAGTCGACTAGTAGTTGTTCATTTAAGCCATTAGTTAACTAATTACGTTTTTATTAATTTAATTTATTAAATACTGGAGAGAATAAACTAATAATGAGCGTTTATGTAATATGCACTCAAGCGCACGCATAAAGCTTGCCATAAAGAACCGGCAAAAGTAATAATTATGAATATGACAAACAGCAAGGAGACATTTTAATTGTCTATTAATAAAGTAATGTTTTCTGAATCAGTGTCAGCTGCAAAGATGAAGTTGACATTGCTGACTTTCATCATCTCCGCATATACTGGACGCGCCTAGAGAGAAAATGCACATTTCAGTCGGATTACATAATCAGAGTAGACTCTTTTCGTTTTTAATTATTTAGTTTTAAAGTAGATATTTCAAGCTTTCTCTAGATATATTTCTCATGTCTGCGAGGCAAGCAGCCTAAACGCTGAGTTTCGGTTCATTTAGCCTATAAGTCGTGCTCCAGTTCACGCGCCAGCGATCGCGCCCGCGCATCCATCATTATGTTGCCTGCTATATTTGCTTGTTATTTATTAAATCCAGGCAATTGGTTGATGAAACATTGATTAAAATTAAGATGCAATTTTTACAAAACGAAATTCACTTTAAAGAGAGGCTTTCTATAAAACAAAACTTAATGAAGTGGTCAAAATCATGTCTGACCCACTCCATGACTCCCGATATTTTGCGCATCTTATGATGCATCTTACTCATGGTGTTCACTTTTCATAATCAAGTAAATAAATGTAAAACATAACATAGGACTATTTAAACATATATATGACACTACATTTTCTTTAATGACAGTACAGAGAAATTTCATAAGCAAGAACGGAATTATTTATTCTTAGACTTATATTTAATATTTGGGGCATTCAAGTTATTTGACATTTTATTTTTATTTTTTTTTAAAGTAACGCAATATCTACTTTCCCTGGTAATTAGTTACTTTTATAATGATGTAACTCAGTCACTAACTCTGTTACTATTTGTGAGAAGTAACTAGTAACTATAACTAATTACTTTTTTAAAGTAACGTGCCCAACACTGCTGCTAAATAGCCAAAAACTTACCAAAAAACATTTAAAAAAAAGCCCACAAACTCTAAAAATGAAGACAGAACATCAATTGTGAGATAAAACCACTGCTTTTATTACCCATATGATATCCATGCAATCATGTGACTCCTCATATTAAGATGGCACCTGCACTAAGCATTGTTAACTAGGCATTGAGAAAGGTCACATGTGACTGAAACATTTGCCACTTTCTTCATTAAGCAGTGGTTTTATCTCACAACTGAGGTTTTCTCTTCATTGTTACAGAGTGTGGGATTTAACTGCTTGAAAGTTTTGACAAGCATTGCGGTTTTGATGTTAAAGGGAAAGTTCAAGTTCCAAATTTGTATGACTTTGTGTCTTTCTTCTTTAGGGTTGAAAACAAAAATGGATTCCCATTGGCTTATTGTATGAAAAAAAAAAAAAAAAAAAAAGTGATAAAAACAGTAGAGAAACTGCACAGAAGAAAGTCAGTCGTACAGGTTTGGAACGACGTGATAGTGAGTAAAATGATGACAGCTTTTTCATTTTTGGGTGAATTATCCAGTCACTCTGAGTGGGAGAGTAGAGGCAAAACTTCAGTTTTCAGGAGCATGAGGTATGATCCATGACATTAAAGGTAAGAAAAGGATAGCATTTACAGAGAAGAGCACACAACATGAACCCTGTCGGTGTGCCCTTGTTACATTAGAAAGAGGCCTGCTCTGTTTCAGCACAGGCTACAGAGCAAAGTTGCTCTTTTGACATCGGTTCCATTTGCTCTTCTCAGTTCGCTGAGTGCTTTCTGTATGAGGTATTATGCTTTTTGCCACATGCTGTAGATGCCAGCCTGCTCTCTTCTCTCTCTTTTCCTCTGTTTCTCTCTCAAATCATCCTATAAATGCACACATGCACATCTGAAGACAGAATGAGCAGAAAAGAAATCAGAATCAAGGCTGTTTTTGCCAGGCCTGGCACAGGCACGATTTGTATAATTGCTTTTGACAAAAATGCTTTGCCTATCAAATATCATTCTTCATTAAATTGCCTAGGATTCAATAAGCTGTCATATTTCCATATTTCCAATTTGACAGGTTGTTCTTGTGGTGGGAATCTAAATGTATTCCAGAGCTCGCTCTCCACTCGAGCGCGGCGTGGCTCGCACTTATCACGAGGAGCGAAGAGGAGAGGGGGAACTCATTTCAACCCAGCGTAAAGAGCTCCAATTCATTAACATAACACCATACCAGACATGAATATGGATTATTGGAAATCTTATGAAAGAAAACAGCCTCGCTTATCCAATCTTTGCCCTCCATTTTAAAAAGCATTAATCGGAGATACAGATTCAAAGGAAGAAAGACTCAATTAAAAAGCAATTAGAACCCAGGCGGACCAATGCAGCCAGAACATGTTAGACCTTTCAGCAATCACCTTTTAATCAATTAGCAAAAGCATTAGGAAATTGTATTAATAAAGATCGCTCCGTGCTTCATTGTCAGCAAATGCATGAAGAACAAAAAGACGTTCTGAGATGCAGCGTTCTTTGTATCCATCACCCATTTAGATCCCTGAAACTCTAAATATTGAGGATCCAAAAGTGCTTTTCATTTGAATATGACTAGATATCTACTCTGTGTAGCACGAACCGAACAACTACTCTTCCGGCATTGCTAGGCAACCCTTCTCATTGTGACGCTAGTCTTCTCTTCGGTCCCAAGGAGAACATCAGCTATTGTTTAAGACCTTTTCTGGTAACCACGACAACTCCTCTCACTTAAAATCTTTTGTTTTTACGTCATTCAAGCATCATACTGCTCTTTTATAGTTTAACACAACCCACACCAAAAGCACTCTTTGCATCTTCCCACTACTGTGGACGCTCCCACCCAAATTAAAAAGGGATCTCAGAAACAAAAACAAGCTATTGGATGAATATTCAATAGATCTTGGTACTGCACAAGGATGCTGAGGAGTCTTAAATTGGAAGAAAAGACTAAACAACAACTTTAAACCATTTATAAAGGATGAAATAAGCATACATACACACACATAGAGGTGTATTATATCCTTCCTGTGTGTATACGAAGGCCAGCAGGAGAGAGCAGTGTTGCAAAGGGTAAAGTGACATGGTAGAGGAATCTCTCTCTCACCAGTAGGTATAAAGTTCAAGGTGAAAATGAGAGAAAAGAACAAAAGCAGGGCGAAAAGATACACAAAAGCCAATTGCCTTATTTGGAAAAGCACAAAAAAATTCTACAAAATACTGAGACGCAAAATTAGACTGCCCAGTACGTACAAGGGTAATGCAATATTTGTAGTGAACTCGTATAAATATTAATAATAATAATTAATTATTTACAAAAAATAAAGCTTTTTAACTACATATAAATAATATTTTATTATAGTAATACACAACTTTTAAATAATTAAGACCTTTTTAGGGTTTTTTGAAAAAAGTCTTTTATGCTCCCCAACATGCATTTATTTGATAAAAATGCACTAAAATTGTGAAATAAGATTAAAATTTAAAAAAGAAAAACTAGTTGAATTTTCAGCAGTCCTTACTACAGTCTTCAGCGTCACATGATTCTTCAGAAATATGCTGATCTGGTGCTCCTGAAACAATGTGTGTAAACTATGACATACTACCATTCAAAAGCTTGGAGTATTTTTTTAATGAATACTTTTATCCAGCAAGGACAAAACTGATAAAAAAGTGACATTTATAATTTTACAAAAGACAAAGAGTTCTACTTCAAATAAATTTTGAACCTGTGAACTTTCTATTCAAAAATAAAGCAGCAAGCATTGATAATAATAATTGCTATAATTAAAAATTGAGTACCAAATCAGCATATTAGAATGTAGTTACAGTTGCGTGATGCAGTTGTAATGTCCTTCCAGTTTAAGCTCTGCTCTGCCCTATCTCTATACAAATATAGATAAAAAAAAAAAAAGGTAATTTCTTCAATTCCATTTTCTTCATATTCAAATAACAGTTAAGACTGTACACTCTTACCTGGCATTTTAGAATCAAATTACACTCTAAGACCTTCAGAGTGTAAAATATAAAAGGGAGCAATGAGCTTCTAAACAACAATGTACATGCAAAGTACTCCCAATTCCCCTCAATCAAAGATGCATGATCATACCCACTCATACTACTCCAATAATGTGCTGCAAGACAATGTGACAAAACCACATTTCATTAAAACAAACTTCAACTGAAAACCACCACGTAAAAGTCTTTAAGAACTCTTTTTTGAAAGTTTGTTGCTCAAGGAAAATTACCAGCTAAACCAGCCCCAGGAAGTCATTTAACAGAGCACAGTGTTTCCATTTCCAGTCTTGACTCAGGGTTCTGTTTTTGTGTTTCCTGTTCTTTTACATTTACATCCGTCTTTGGCATGATTTATGGCCTAATGATCTCCGGCCCAGTTTCTCCAGAACAGAATGAGCACAAATTATCCCCGTCCAAGGCGTCACATCCCCAGCCAGGGCTGATTTACTGCCCCCCTCTCCACACGAGACGAATGATCAGCCCCAGAGCCACTGTGGCGGTAAGCCCATCTTGTGTTTGCTATTAAAGTTGTGATGGGCCATACGTTTAGATTGAGACAGCCAATCCAAGAGGTCTCTCTGTTAAGTCAACTTAAATGAATTGGCTGGGCAGCAACACTTTGGTGGCTTCAATTGACGATCACAGGAAAACAGCCCTTTGTTATAAAACTTAGCCAGCATAGTTTGCTACTGAAGCCAACTTCATAGCCTTCCTGTAGCTCAAACAATAGATTATGGCACTAGTAATGCCAAAGTCAAGGTTGGATTCTCAGGGAAAACAGGAACTAATAAAACAAGTATACCTTAAAGGGGACCTATTATGCAAAATTTACTTTTATATTGTTTTTAACATAATTATGTGTCCGCAGTGTGGGAACTATTGTGGTAAAAAAAAAAAAAAAATTATATATTATATATATATATCCACTCTGTTTGTTATTTTCCTTATAAATCTGAAAAATGAGCCATTCAGGAATGTGCTCCAATGTGACACCACATTGTAACCGGCCCCGCATACAACTGGCACAGAATCTGCCCTATTAGCTTAGCTCCTCCCCTTGAGTGAGCTGTACACAGTCCGCCATGTTTATCTCCTCAGCAGAGCATTTAACAGCAGCATTCAAGTAAGAAATGTATTCTAGCTACTAAAATTATTATGTCAAGAGCAGTGAGTGATTTTCTGTTTTTCTTTTGTTTAATCCATATTAAAAGCATATAAAGCAGTAGGTACTTTATATTATGTTGCTTCCACTTCCATACACAAATCTAATATACACATGTGATTTCGTTTTCCTTCTGTTTACGTTCACAGACATAACTAATTGTTTATGTGCACTTTGTGTGTTTTTGACATAACCTTGTGTGTATTTGACAGCTTAAGCAATAAGATGTGTAAGAGAACTTAGTTTAATACTCACACGATGCGCCGTCTGACAACTCGCTTAGCTTGCGCATACTTTGGATGTGCATAGATCATAGACCGTTTTTTGTATAAGTATCTGAGGCACAGTGCTATTCTGGATAGGGGGCAGGGAGCAGCAGCTCATTAGCATTTAAAGATACATGCACAAAAACAGCATGTTTTTGCTTCAACTCAAAAATGGACATTTTCAACATGGTATAATAAATGATCTGTGGGGTATTTTGAGCTGAAACTTCACAGACACATTCTGGGGACACCTGTGACTTATATTACATATTGTAAAAAGAGGCAAAATATGACCCCATTAAAAAAATGTAAGTCACTTTGGATAAAAGTACCTGCCAACTGCATAAATTTATTGTGTAAATGTAAAATGTATTCACTTTCGATCATTTTTGACATGTGCTTCCAGAACTAACAGTTCACCCAAAGATTAAAAAAAGTTTGGAATTACATAAAATTATGACAAAATTGTAATTTGAGATTCTGACTATATCCATTCATCGACTGATGTGGACATGGGGAAACCATCCCAACAGAAAGCCTGAAGATTAATCAGCAGACATAAACATTCTTTCCTGGCTTAATTGGCCTGGAAGGTTTTAATGACAAGAGGTTTCCATTTTAATAAGGGGTTAACTACAGCCAATCCGTGGCCCGAAATCAATTATTTCCTAATATATATATTTAGCAATACACACTCATTGAAATTCAGAGAGCTCATCGCCCGTGTCCGAAATATAAATGGCAATATATTTTTAGAGTTGACATATAGAGTGGCAGGCATTATGCCATTACAGGATAATTAGCAAAACAATTAAGCCAACAGAAGGAATAACAGCGAGGGCAAGACACGCAACGCTTTCCATGTGAAACATGTCATTGTGGTTTGCTATTAAAACATACACAATGTCAATCACAGCCCATCATTATATCGGTGATGTAATTGCATCATTCAGTAAATTACACACTCATTAGAAATGACACGCAGATACTCTTATTATGAGAAGCTGGCCGTGCGGTTCGCCGGATATCCGTAAAGCCCATTTTATCTGCCATGTCGTGTGAATAAATACGTGCATTAATGTAGAGAGACACTGATGACCTCATAAATGTCAAACCGAGAGAATCACGATCTCTTCGTATCTAGCATTAAACAATTACTCTGCCCCCTTTGGGACAGCGAGCCGGAGATTAATGAGTACCCGCGCACCCCCAGGGAGGCCGACTGGTGCCGGCCACCACAGATTTGGCAGGTCAAGAGGAATGGGGAAATGGCAGAGCTCATTCTCCCGCGGGGGCGCTCCCCGTCCCTTCAGTGCGAGAAATTTGAAATTCATCAAAGTGGGCTAAACGGAAGGATTTAAATATGTATTTTCCCTTCTGAGGCCTTTATGCATTCATGTGTTCTGTTAATTAAGGTATTACAATTATCTGGAGAGGACGGCTTGAATTTGCACTTGAATCTGCGCGGGGCAAAACAGCCTAATTTATGGTTTCATTAAAACACCCATCAATCTATCATGCCGAAGCTGTCTGTTTATCTTTATGCATCGCAAACCTTTAAGGGCAACTAACCGCAGGGATCTGACTGTTTTTTTTTTTTTTCCTTGCCGTATTCAGCCTGAATCTGAAGTTCACATATGGCACTTAAAGGAGCGACTATGAATGCATAAGCTTTATGACTCATGAGAAATGAATCACACAATTCACATCTTTCTTCACAATCCACCGACTGTGAAGAGGAAAATGCTTAGCAGCCTTTCTCATGCATATTTACTGCTTTTCAATACACAAGCTGTCATCACGCATCACTTCAGCTTTAAAAAAAAATATTTGTGCTTGTGTGTGTGTGTGTGTGTGTATTTAAGGTTCATTTTCGAATGCGCATGTTTGTATATTTAATCGCTTTAAAGGTCGCGGCAGCTACAGTGCTTTATTGTAGGTGCTCTATCGGAAATTAGAATATAGATAAGCGTCCTGTTTATTCCTGGCATCAACCCGCTGAAACAACAATAAATCACGATATCACATCTGCTACCAAGGTATAAAAGAATAAATAAAGTAAAAAATAATCTCTTGACAATTTGGCTGCTAGCAAACGATGCTCTATGAAGATAAGTGGCACAACAGGGAGTGAGTTGCTGCCAGCTCTACTCAAGGGAGATTTATGCTGATCTTAAATAACCAAGGTCGGACGTATTCCCGCTGAAAATGAAACGGTCGTGCAAGCTCAGCTTAGGGCCCCCACCCCCTCGTCTCGGGGACTGTGCCCTCGCTCGCCTGCCCAGGATATAGTTTTCCATCACCTCAGTCACTCTCCTCTATTGACTGCAGACTATCGATTCAACGTCTGATCTCCATCTTGCTCACCTGGGGAGCTTGTGTGTCCGTTGTGTATTGATCTGTGTTGCCAATGATTTCTCTTTTTGTTTTCTGTCGGGGTTTTTTTTTCGCTTTTCGTTTTTTGGAGGGCTGTCATGACTTTCTATTTCTGTTTAATGCACAAAAGCACAGTTATAACTTTCCGTCAGTGAATCATAGCTGCAGGATCCAAGGACACCTATAATACCTGGAGAAAACTATCAGTTAACATTTCCATTCATCTTGCTCGGGTGTCGTCTTGTTTTAGCCGTATTTGGCAGGGTTGCGCAAAATTTAGAATCAAGGTTTTAGCTCCCTTTCAAATCATGAGACAGAATTGAAATTGAATTGGTAATGCCCCACAGGTAGTTGAATTGGAATCTGAATTGGAATGAGAAATTTATTGAATTCAATGCGGGTTAAACATTCTGGGAAATTAAGATTTGTTCCACTCTGGTCCACAAAAGATACATTTTTAGATATGATGAAAAATATCAACTTTTTTTCATCAGACAGATTTTTTTCTGTACTTTTTCTGTGATAGATTTATAAATCTATTATTAGAGTTGTCAAAAGTATCGACTTCGGTATCTATCGGTATTGAAATTTTAAAAATGTGATGCTTGGAGCACTGTTGAGCGGATTTGTAAACACCTGATTGTACTTTTGACAACTCATCTATCTATCTATCTATCTATCTATCTATCTATCTATCTATCTATCTATCTATCTATCTATCTATCTATCTATCTATCTATCTATCTATCTATCTATCTATCCATCCATCCATCCATCCATCCATCCATCCATCCATCCATCCATCCATCCATCCATCCACCCATCCATCCATCCACCCATCCATCCATCCATCCACCCATCCATCCATCCACCCATCCATCCATCCATCCACCCATCCATCCATCCACCCATCCATCCATCCACCCATCCATCCATCCATCCATCCATCCACCCATCTCTATTCGAAGGCTTGTTGAAAAGGTTTTAAAGCTTTCAAACTTTGCTTTTGTAAAACCAACCAAAATTGTTAAAGTTCTACTTAAAAAAAAAAAAAAAACCTAAAAAAAAATGTATATATATATTTTTTTAATTTTACAAATTCAAATTCAGGAACTGAACTGGGATATAAATTCTCAATAAAAATCTGAATGGTGCACAACCCTAGTATTTAGTGTAAATTTACATGTGCAATGTTCAGAAAGGCAATGAAAAGAATAGCAGAGTTCACACCACAACTACAGCAATAACAGCAAAGAGAAACGGAATCACTTTCGCAATGATTTTTTTTTTCCAGCTGATGAAGACTAAAAACACTGACAGCCAATCAAATTCCATCCTGCTTTAAAGAACTCAAGGATTTAAAGTGCGAGACAACAAAACTGTGCATGCTTAGAATAAACAGAACGATACTGTCTGCTGGTTTGGACGCTAATATTATCGTTATCGTTATCTTTATAGTTATCGTTCTTGGTGTGAACAGGCCTTTAGTCTCCAATTAAAATATAAATGATATTAGATAATTATACAGTACATTTGCAGATTGTAGTTGAACTAACTTAAATAATGAGTTGGTTGCAGCTTGGAAAGAATCCGTTTATTCAGAAAGTATCTTCCACAACATTGCATGCAAGTACGTATCAAAAGCAAGCGATAAACTTTAATTTATGATGTTTACAGGCCAATATTGCTAAATCTTCTCCAAAAGGTTATATCAGCTGTATCACCCCAGCACGCATGTGAACGTGCAGTGCATTGGATGAGGATAGCACCCACCTACCAATGCTGGTAATGACATTCTGGCAGGCACACCACAACAATGAGTCCAAGCACTATCACACCTTGAGGGTATTTCAAAATAGCTTGACCTGATGGAAAAATACTGCCAGCGAGCATTGCTCCAGCAAATTAGTCTCAGCATGTTCCTCTCCTTCAACAAGATAAAAGTGTTGCTTCAACTCCAAAGAAGAGAAAGACAGAGCCTCTCATTACGTAGTCTTTTCTGTCCTATTTCCGCCTTAACGACTGCAACATAACACTTTGCAGCACGACATGTATGGCTATAATATCTGGTAATATCACACTGTTTCGATGAGGGTCATTTAGATCTTAATGTAACACTTGAAATAAATATGCTATTAAACAAATTATACACATAATTATGCATCATAATCGAATGTTGCTAGCTATTACTTGATGACGATGACATGGCTCTCAGCAAATATAAATGGCAATGTTAAATAATATTGCATGATGTTGCTTCACATATCCCTGGAATAGAGGGGGGAAGAAACTTTCTATGCAACTTTAATTTGCATAAAGTTAAAACACAGAAGAAAAGCTCTTAACTCAATTAAGAAAATACTGCAACACAAATTAAATACCATCTACACTATATTGTGGCTTGATTCTTAAATATCAATGGTGAACATTATATTTATAGATTTCAGTACAGTGCATAGAAACTGGCAAATTGGGGCCACTGATGTCAGTGTTCAGTTTAAATCCATTTAGAAGAGGTGGGTAATACATTTTGAATTGGTCTAGCATAGTGGCATTTGAGATTAAAGTGTTTCTCAGTGGCTAGACTGACCTATCAAGAAATCCTTCCGCCTCCCCAAAGATACCCCCCATATTCCAAAAACGGATGAATGACATCTGCTGATTACTTTTTAATTTCATTATGGGAATTTAATGAGAAAATCATCTTATTAACAATGATCGGCTCTACATAAATGGCGACAGTGAACTCATTGCAGTCCCCTGACTGTCTGAGTATTCAGCACCTTTAGCCCAGACACAATCCTAAAATGTCTGCTGCTCTGATGGGGTTAGCCATGCATCTGAACCCCATGAAATGAGCTGTCCTCCATTGCAGACTGCTCCAATTGAATAAATGTCGGGAAATAACCACCGCCATAAATCGTTTGTATTATCTGCAGAAAACACCAGCATAGGTGTAGTGTGAAACTTGGGCTTAATCATCTATCATTTTACAGTAAGGTTCAATTTGTTAACATTAGTTAATGTTTTAGGAATTCTAAAAACAACAAAATTTTTCACAGCATTTACTATTTATGTATATTGTTAATTCATGTTCTCAAGTTATTACACGGCTCTCTGGAATGCTTGACTCTGATTGGTCAATCATTCAGCAGCCAGATATTTACTAATAGTCAGAATTGTCCATAACAACACTGTAATATTAGATGCTCACCCATTAACTGCATTATGTTCATGTTTTGGGTAGGCTGATCAATACATTTTATGGAACTGAAAAAGATTGCAGCAGATTTTATTTTTATATACAATGCTCAGCGAAAATGAGTTTGAAAAGTAACATTTTAAAGAATATCTCAATGAACACAAAAACAATTTCCAAAATGTTGACAAGACTAAGTTTTATATAACATCTGTTTAACTTATAACATGTAAGTAAGGTTAATAATATAACTTAGATTACACATTTTTCAGTGTTAATCAAATTAGGGTGATGCAAAAATGAGTACACCCCACAACAAAAACTACTACATCTAGTATTTTGAGTGGCCTCCATGATTTTTAATGACAGCACCAAGTCTTCTAGGCATGGAATGAACATTTGGCAACATTTTGCAACAACTGTCTTTTTCCATTCTCCAAGAATGACCTCTTTTAGAGACTGGATACCACAAATGCTCATCTTGCACTAGCTCTGCGATCCGCCACACATTACATAATCACGTTGGAAAGGTCACATGTGACGTAGGTGGAAGTACTGCGGTAGGGTGAAAAACTGCATCCCATTTTCTCCTCCAACATCGTTGTTTACCTTTTTTTTGTAAAGGGCGTTTGACATGAGAGTCTTTGCACATTCGCTTCGTAGACACTGGATCAGTTCTTTCGCCTACGTCACGCGTGACTTTTCCAACACAGAGTATGAGCATTTGTGGTTAAAAATATATACTTTTTTTTTTTAAATAGAAAATTACCTATTGTTTCGCTAGACAAAACCCTTATTCCTCGACTGGGATCGTGTAGAGCCCTTTGAAGCTGCACTGAAACTGCAATTTGGACCTTCAACCCGTTGTACCCATCACTATATGGAAAAAAATCCTGGAATGTTTTCCTCAAAAACCTTAAAGGGTTAGTTCACCCAAAAATGAAAATTCTGTCATTTATTACTTACCCTTATGTCGTTTCACACCCGTAAGACCTTCGTTAATCTTCAGAACACAAATTAAGATATTGTAGTTCAAATCCGATGGCTCTGTGAGGCCTCCATAGGGAGCAATGTCACTTCCTCTGTCAAGATCCACAAAGGTACTAAAAACACATCTAAATCAGTTCATGTGAGTACAGTGGTTAAATATTAATTTTATAAAGCGAAAAGAATATTTTTGGTGCGCCAAAAAAATGACTTATTTAGTGATGGCCGATTTCAAAACAATGCTTCAGGAAGCATCGGAGCACAGTGAATCTGTGTATCGAATCTGCAGTTCGGAGCGCCAAAGTCACGTGATTTCAGCCGTTTGGCGGGTTTGAACCGCGATCCGATTCATGATTCGATACACGGATTCATAATGCTCCGATGCTTCCTGAAGCAGTGTTTTGAAATCGTTCATCACTAAATCGTTAAAGTCGTTATTTTGTTTTTTTGGTGCATCAAAAATATTCTCGTCAGTTTATAATATTAATATTGAACCACTGTACTCACATGAACTGATTTAGATGTGTTTTTAGTACCTTTATGGATCTTGAGAGAGGAAGTGACATTACTCCCTATGAAGGCCTCACGGAGCCATCGGATTTGAACTAAAATATCTTAATTTGTGTTCCGAAGATTAATGAAGGTCTTACGGGTGTGGAACGGCATGAGGGTGAGTAATAAATGACAGAATTTTCATTTTTGGGTGACTAACCCTTTAATTTCTTTTCAAATGAAGAAATAAAGACAAACATCTTTGATGACATGGGGGTGAGTAAATTATCAAGAAATTTTAATTCTGAAGAGAACTAATCCTTTAATTTGTATTTCATCAATATTCAGTTTAAAATTTTATCAGCTTCACTGTCATGTTCATTTTGTTTGTTTCACCTTTAACCAGAATTCTAATTCTTATTTCAATGACAGCCTGATTTTAATAATTTTTTTGAGGAGTTACTGTTCACCCAAAACCGCACTACTTTCATGTCTCTTGTATCATACTGTAAACTCTCTCACTCTGTATTTCAAATGCTGCAATCTTACATCTCAACTGTAATTAAAATAACATCAGAGGACAGTATTAAAATTAATGTAATACTGTTGCAGTCTTGCTGCCATACCGATTGTTTTGTAATTTTTTCTCAGTGGAAACTTACATACAGGCAAAATGCAAAAAAAATCAATCAATATTTCATTGTAAATCAATAATAGCCATGTAATAAGTGTGATAATGTTCAGCTAACCGATCACTGCAAAATGAACCTCAACAAGATGATCAGAATGCCAACACAAAGCAGATGCTTAATTTATTCAATTTTAAAGGGTTAGTTCACCCAAAAATGAAAATCTTGTCATTAATTATTCACTCATGTCGTTCCAAACCCTTAAGACCTTCATTCATCTTCAGAACACAAATTAAGATAGTTTTGATGAAATCTGAGAGGTATATGACTCTAAACTCTTAACAGACACTTTCAAGGTCCAGAAAGGTACTAAGGACATCATTAAAACAGTTGACGTGAATGCAGTGGTTCAACCTTAATTTTATGAAGTGACGAGAATACTTTTTGTGTGCAAAAACAAAAAAAATAATGACTTTATTCAACAATCTCTTCTCTTCCCTGTTATTATCCTTACATATCTGCCACAGTAAGCACAGTGAAGGCTTCCATGTTTACGTCCGAATGCTGGCTCAGTATTGGCCAAAGTTGATCACATGAGCAGCAGGCCTATAATGAGTTGGCATTCTGATGTAGAACCTGGAAGCGCTGGATGTAAACAACGTATGAGAATGACACAGAAGAGAAGATATTGTTGAATAAAGTCATTTTGTTTTAGCGCACAAAAAGTATTCTTGTCACTTAATAAAATTAAGTCGAACCACTGTAGTCACGTCGACTTTTTTAACAATGTCTTTAGTACCTTTCTGGGCTTTGAAAGTGTCAGTTCAATTGCTGTCTATGGACGAAAATATACCTCTGTGATTTCATCAAAAAATATCTTAATTTGTGTTCAGAAGATGAACGTCTTACGGGTGTGGAACGACATGAGGCTGAGCGATTAATGACAAAATTTTAATTTTTGGGTGAACTAACCCTTTAAATATATAAATGTTAATTTATTGGTATTTCTAGAATCTAACATGAACACAGATTAATAAAAAATAGTGCATTGTTAGTTTGTGATCCCTAGTGCTTAACTGCATTAATGTTAACAAAGCAAACATTATTGCAAAGTGTTACTATGTTTTACAAGTAGTAACATATTGAAGCAGCCATTTGGGTAAAATTTTAAAAACAACACCAATGACAAATGATCAGATTGTGTCTCACTTCACCTGTCATTGTTTCTGCTTTGTGCTTCTTGTTTGCAGTCTGAAGTGGTTTTAAAAGCACGTGTGGAGAGTGCTTCAGAAATGATCAAGAAAGAATGACCCTCCATCATTTAAATGACTGTTAGTCAGCAGAGGAAATGCCTACAAACAAAATTCTTCTGTTACAAAAAAATATGACATTAGGCCACTTGACATTGATGTTCTAATGGTTTCCCCATTTTATTGTATCTTTTGAGTGAAATATCATCCGAAATGATTCCAACTGAAACGGTTTGATTGAAATGTGCATCCAATTTAAGATAAGGTCTAGCATAGGACTGGTGTCTTGTAGATATGAAGACTGGGAGGCTGGAGGCAGTATTAAATCCATAAATAACACAACATACTCTTCCTCCAGTAAACGGAAAAAAAAAGTTCTTTTCTTTCCTTTTTTTTTTTTACTTCAAGCTACATAACATCAGTTCCAACTGGCAGCATGCCTGAAACACTGCCTCTCTTCCTTATAAAAAAGTCTTTGAAGTTTTGTGTCAAAGAGTGTTGAATGAGAACAGAGTATAAGGTGATGGGATTTGTGATGGATGAACGGCTGTTAGATTGCAGGAAGTGCTTCTAACCGGAATGTGTGACCTTGTGTGACTTACGCTACAATTAAAATAAAAAGTTGGTCAGTTTGTACTTCGTTTGTAGTCTGTACACAAAGTCTCACATAAGAGGTCTGGAGAGGTCATTGTACAGAGTAGATTAGCATCTTTTAATCTTTAATCACCTGTGCCTGTGAGGTAGTGCTATTGATTTATTTCTAAATATTGACAATGTGGTTTAGCTAGCAGGTTAGTGAGATTCATTTTTCACAACAGAAACCCAGTGGTGTGTTTCCACTGGTGCACACTTTGTTTTCTCTGCGTTTCATCTAATACATCACAGTGCATGAATGAATGCGACAGTGGCAAGTCAGCAAAGGTAAGGCTGTAGTAATTTAAGAGGCCGTTCCACTTTTGTAATTACATTAACGAGGCATCCGATGTGCAACGGCAGGCGTAATGGGATTTTAAATACGTATTGATCAACACGTCACAGCAGGCTTTCTTCTTCCTATCACAATCAGGGTCATCTGTGACAATGACACAAGTGAATGATGGTATCGGAGGTGCGTTTCTTGGCAAAGAAGAAACGACTGCTAGCACAGCATTTTTTTTTTAGATTATAGCAAAAGCTAAACATGCTAAATGGAACAAGCTGGCTGGATAATTTCACTCGCAACAAAAAAAGTCTTTTCAGGAAAAGAACAAATTTTACACCTCTACCACAACATTGCTCATTTAAACAGGTGCAGGAGGTTTCAATTCAGAGGATTTACTATAAATACCCAAAGTGTTGGCATTTTTTATGCCGCCATGTCAATTAGACTTAAAGAATTGTAATTTGGAGTCAGTGTAGTCCCACCTGTGAACCGGGCTTTACAGCGCCTGGAGCAACGATTCAGCTTCACAGGCTCTCTTGGAGTGAAATGACAGCAATTAGACCCACCGGCCTTCTGCGCACCACCCGCATTACCGCACATCTTTTATCCTCCCCAAAGCAACTTAGCATAAGAACGACGGTAATACGGCTGCAAAGAGAAGACAAGCACAATCTCACAGACGCACACTTCATCTATGCTGTACGGCACGTATTTAAATAAGATATTTGCACTTGTCTTCGATCCGGCTAATGTCAAGTAAAAATGGGTTTATGCATTCCCACAGGGAAGCACATATAAACATAAAAAAAAAAAAAAATCTATGTAAGGGCTTAGAGTTCACTCATGCTGAAAGCAAGGACACTGCTCAAAGGACCCTTGATGTTCAAATGTCCCTAAACATATGACCTAGTATCACATTAAAGGGATATGGATTGCGATTAGAGAGAGAACTAGAGTTTTTTTTTAAAGGATATATACAAAGCTCTGGCATGAAACTCTAGATGGCGTAGGCTAATAGGTCCTTAACTCACTGGTAGCAGTCACATTGTTATCTACATAGCGCAGCTGATTGGTTACTGTGGTATCAGCGGCCAGTGAGCTTGCTGCTTAACATTCAAATACTTGCCATTGTTTGCTGTTAGCAGTCTGCAGCGCACTTTCAGAAAACCTTCACCTTCCCCAGCTCCACCTGATCTGCAATGGGGTTTATTTCATGTATGTTATATGTGCAGCAGCAGCAGCAGCAGCATGTCTGTGAATGAATTAGCAGTAGCTCAGCAGATCTATTCTGCCAAGACCAAATGCATTACATTGCCATATCAATTATCATGCCAATATGTAGAAAACATTTTTCCGTAAGCTGAATAGGGAAAGCGTAGGACGTATCATAAACATTTTGATTTGCAAGAGTTTTACACTTTCTTCATACACTGAACACGGAAGGTGGTCTGGCAGAAGCTAGATATTTTACTTCATAACTTGTTAAATATGAATCTATTTTTTTACACAAAAGCATCGCTTCGCTTCAGAAGGCCTTTATTAACCTCCCGGAGCCGAGTGGAGTTCATGTTTATTATGGATGGATGTGGATGGAAGCACTTTCTTCAGCTCATACTTGTGACCCCCCTTCACTGCCATTTGAAAGCTTGGATGTGTCAGGATATTTATTAAAATATCTTTGATTGTGTTCATCAGAAAGAAGAAAGTCATTTACACCTAGGATGGCTTGAGGGTGAGTAAAGCTTGGGGTAATTTTCATTTGAAAGTAAACTAATCCTTTAATCAAAGAAATTAACAGATATTTATATACAGTTATTTAACATTACAGCTTTTTATTTTGCATTCTAAATATTCAAGCTTTTTTCCCTTGGTGTTTAATAACTAAACTGCTCTTCAGTAAAAAAAAAAAAAGATGCTTAGGAACTTTGCATGGACTGTTTATGTAACATTTCAAATCTTGCAGGGCTTTTTGTGAAAACCAGCCCTAACTTTCATTACGAATGCTAAGACGACAAGCATGCGAAATCGCACACTTTTCCTATTTTTCACTTAAGAACTTTATCTCAAGTTTAAACACTCCTTTGGGAGAAACAGAATAGCTTATAAAACCATCTATCATAACTTCAGTTATCATATTCAGTCATATCCTAATTAAAATTTAAAACCACTCTTTTGCAAGTAAACATATTTACTGTTATTTAGTTCTGGCACTCTCTGACTACCTTCTCAGCATATAACAATGCCATAAAGTGATGTAATAAGAGTAGAGATTTATATATGCATATACTGAATTATAATAAATATCTGACATGCTGGTAATTTATATTCTTAACCATGCACAGCTCAACTGAAGATCTAAATAATACAACTGAGATGAAACAGAAGTTTACTGAATCTTTAATTATATCATGTGCTGCCTTGTAATTAATTAGGCTGCAATTATTGGTAAATTTGTTCTGATTTAATTGCAGGACTTCACTCAAACACGAAAACTGCTACGCAAACAATAAACAGAATATAAATTAACAAGAATTGCACATTTCAATTCATTCAAATTCTCTTTAACAACCGAGATCCTCTCTCATACACACGCACAAACATATACCCACAGAACAAATATCACAATGTAAAATTCATTTGATAATGCCAGCGTGACCCCGCTGGCAAGGTCAGCCGCCACACGCACCATTTCATTCAATTTTACAGACAGATGAAAACCAATTTTCTATAAGAAAATGGAATGAGAGAAAATATAAATGCTTCTGAAAATGTATTCAAATGTGCTAAGAGAAGCCTTGAAGCCCCCACATCTCCTGTGGGCATTAGCCCATTAAGGATAGTGTGATGGCCTGGGTGTCAATGCCTTACAGAGCACAATCAAGATCCCCGCCAAAGACAGAAAGCACACCTACCTGCTCCACCTATCACGGATCCCTCACATTTCAAACCAAGGTGCATAACCCCATCAGTCTATGTGTGGAGCCCTTTTGTTGTGTTTAAATTTCAGTGGATAAACCAGCATGCAGTGGTCTGTGAGCCGGGTGCAGGATGTGAGTGGCTGCAGTTGTGACAGTGCTGGGTGCCGTCCACTTACCTTAGCTGGATCTCACCGAGCTCTTCAAAAATTGTAATTTAACATCAAAGAGCAGTAAAGTGCTACTAAATTAATATGCATTTGTGCATACAGGCTGTATGGAATGTTCTACAAGGAATCAATGTCTGCAGAATATGAAAATTTGAATATCTTGAAGAGCTCTTACCTGATTTTTGGCGATGATCTGACAACACGTGTTTATTTTAACAACATATTCTTTTAAATGTGTCCCAAATCTGCATGTGTTCTGGTCGACTACTACTTGTGGTCATTATTATACAGATTTAATTTGAATATTTCAGAAATAATGGAGATAAACCTGTCTATCGAGGCAATTACTATATGTTATTACTACATTTATTGTATTTTTTTTTTGTGATAAATTATAAAACAAAACTGTTAGTTGCCTTTGGGTATTAATACATATCTACACATTTTCTAGTATCAGGCTAATTTTAATGTGCTGTTTTCTTTCATAACCCTACGTTACATTCGTTGACATCGCACAATGACACATTACTCATTTTCATGACATCGCACCTACCTTCCAGCCCCTCGTCATATTTGTAGAGAGTGACACAGAAAAATCAGTGTGACTTCAGTACCACAAACACACAAATAAACAGATGCATGTGTAAAGCCACAGATACAGGAATATACATGAAGAGCTTAAAGAGCTCAAGTTAAACTACATCATTACATAGTATGAAAGAAGCATTATATACCTTTTCTTTTCCCTATGATATTGATATAATGGTTCCATGAAGAGAAAGTCCAGAGAGATACAGGAAAATACAAAGGAAAGGAAAGAGGCAACAGTCAGAATCATGACCGTGTGTTAGATTCAGAGACAGAAAAATGAAAGGTTACATTTAGAAGAGACTCCATGCATTGCAGACAAAAAGAGAAAGGGCAGGCAAGAGGGGATGGAAGCTTCCTATCGCGATACATGCCAGAACATGACGATAAGAGAGATGAGGGAGAATGCATGAATATCGAACAGATGGCTAATGCTTTCCAGTTTCAGAGCCTGAAAATTCACATTTACAAAGAACGAACAAACCCCTGAGAGAAGTCCCTGTAACTCACATCATCCACTGGGTTGAAAGTATTTTTCCCCCTCTATATGAAAATGAAGCTGGCAAGCAGCAATGGAAGAGCGGGGCTGTTGACAGAATGACGGAGAGAAAAACTAAAGCGTAAAAGAAGCGGCGTGATGGGTTGAAGGGACGTTAAAGCGGAAAGGGAGAGAGAGAGAGAAAGCGAGGGAGAGACAGAGGAGAGGGTAGGGGGAAAAAATGGAAGAGACCAAACCATCCATTGACTCAGCGCCAAGCCAGAAAGAAAGCAGCCCCAGTAAATCCCTACCAGCAGTGAAGGGAGATGAGGAGGATTCAGCACAAGGCAGTGAGAGAGAAAGGCAGAGAGATGGAGGAGGGAGTGGCTGATGGAGGCAAAAAGGTGAGTAAGAAATTAAACCCATACCTTGGTCGCCCATCATCAGGTGCGCAAGACCTTAAGGGAAGACAAGAGCACAGTCAGCACAGAGAACGGGATCATGGGAAGGTTTTTTTGTCACATTGACACGCAGGCATCATCTGAACGGAGGATGCCCGCGGTGCGGGGTGGAGGGGAGGGGGGTTGGGGTGGGGTCAAGAGGTGAGGGAGAGAGTGGGTGTGAGGGAACATTCAAAAAGCATTTCCTCAACCCAGCGGTTGCAATGCTTTATCGGTCACACTCGAAAGAGACACATCTAGATTAGAAAAGAAAAAAATAAACCATTTTTCAGTCGCCAAACATCAAACTTCTCGTCCGCCTGGTCAACCTTCCACAGGAAGATGATGACAAATACATAGATTGGATCTTAACAAAGTTAAGTTAGGTTGCAAATAATGGTTTGCCACTAAAATGTGTCAATACAAAAACAAAATATCTACATCTTATATTGGGATAAATCAATATTACCCATTTCATCGTTCATAGGATTGTCTGTTTAGGTTCCTGTGAGCCACAGCCAAAATATATAAATACCTCCAAAAGAACAAGTCTGAATGGAGAGTGTATGTTTATTTCTCAAATATAAACTCTGTTAGTAAGAAATAGCAGATTTTTCCATTTGTCTATAGTACTTACCCACCAGATTGTCCAGATTTTCCATTATAGTGAACACTTCCTATGCATGTATGTGAGTTTCCATGTCATTTATTCATTATATGAGGTTTCAAAAGCTCATAATAGGATCTACAGTCATGTGTCTGTATCTTTAGATGTAATTTAAACAGGATGGCGTCCATTTTGCTTTAGCTTCTGGTTTCTGCTTAGCAGAGCACACCGATTTGAGTGAACCATGTGTTTAGTGCCAACCTCTAATTAAGGAAGCGCTCTCGATAATAATGTGGAATGAAGTTGCATACCTTTTACCTGTGCTGTACACCAGTTCCACTTACTGTTTGTGTACCGTATTCAAATAAAATACAGAATATCTCTAAAAGAACGAGTTGAAATATGAAGACAGAGAGAAGTACATGAGTAGGGACAGGGGTTGGATGAAAAGAAAATAGGAAAAAACATCTACCCACCTCCTACATAGGCCTCTTCTGGAGGGGCGGCCGAGGCGTGAAGAGAGAGAAGGAGACATTGATTAAGAAGCATGCAGACTGGAAGGTGGCCCAGCCTTGAGGATTACCGTGGTTACCATGCGTCTTATCATCCTGTGCCCAGGCCAAACATTCATTACCATGGAAAATGCAGAGACCAGAGGGTTTATTTGACTTTAAGTGTCCTCTGTCCTCCTCAAGATCTAATCTCATTGAGTCTATAGTACTCTGAAAGAGTGTTGCTCCATGGTGAGATGATAACACATTATTAAGTCATTCAAAAGCTGATAAAACACATGGTGATATTGACTCTTCACAGTATATCAATGAACATGCGCAAACATGCAAATCGTAATTAAAAGTAAACAAAGACGGAGAGAAATGGGTGGGAGCTCTTGTTGTAAGTTGTTTTATACAACATACAAAGCAAAATATGCAGTTTTTCCTCAGGAAAAATTAAAATAGCACATTGTAAGAGGCTTTGAAGGACTTTTCAAAACAATTTGTATCTTCTGTATGAATATTTATCATTTTGAATGGCATTCATGGTGCTTGAGGGGAATTTACAGGGGCTAGATGCGAAGCATGCACGTGTTCGGAAATAAAAATGCAGATAGATGATGCAATATGGACCTACTAAGAGAAAACAACATCATTCAGTCAGGTCAGTAATAAAGAGATGTACAATACCTGAATATGCATATGCTTTTCATGTAATTACCCAATTTACATTGAAATTTTACCTTTTTATAAAAATGTAAATTACCTTTTTTCTGTTCTTAAAAAGGGTACATTACCTTCATTCATGCATTTATTCAACACACCTTTTACTTCTGGTGACACTTTCAGTCTCTGGATCAACTCACCCAAGACTCCCTAAAAAATGGACTCGTCTATCTTAAAGTTAAAGCATCCAATCCTACCTCCGTGTTTTGCATCTTGAGGAGGAGAATAATGACCCGGGACTTACCGCAGCCGGTTCCTCCACCCGACCAAACACAAATTGCATGCACCACTACTGCCACAAAAAATGCTGATGAATGTATGAATAAACAAAACAAAGGGGAAAAAAAAAATCATAAACAGAAAAGCGTGCCATGCCAGAAAAAATGACAAAGAAATATTTTGCTGTTAGTGTTTCAGTGATAAATGACAGGTGATTTTCTATCCTCTCTTATCAGCTTATAAAGAGACTGACAAACCCTAATTGCTTTGACAAATGTGCAAACTCATCCCACTGACAAAAAAGACAGCTTGGAAGGAAAAAAATAATGCTTAAAAAAGTAACCCTGAACAGTTTAAACCATCACAAAACACTAACTAGCCATCTACACTGACTCTACAGCAGTTTAACGGACCCACTCTATTGATTTTGTGCTTCAACATATCCTGCGCACTGCAGTGACATGTGTGTCACGTTCTTGTTTCTCTACAAAACCTGCCAGGACAAGGCTGAAAATTAGATATACAAATGTGTGTGTGGATGCAGCAGCCATTTTGGAAGAAGAACACACACACATACGCACAGCCTGGTCTTCTCAAAGTCCGGTTGACCGAACAGCGGCTGTATTTACATTTCACTGACTGACAGATCAGGATCATGTAGCCTCTCCTTAGCACTGCAGAGCTCACACGGAGCCAGCGACATGCAGGCTTTCATCGAGCTGACAGCTTCTTTTAAGTGCTGGCCTTGCATACTGGCCCGAATTTGGCAGAGAATAAGAGATAGAAATTGAGGATGACCTACACGCACACACGCTTGCCCTTCTCCAGCATGGGCCGGCGCAAGCAGGGGGCAAACACGATGTGACGCCCGCACTCATGCAGCCCTTTACAAACAGGACTGCAGCTCCAGATGCTCGTTTAAAGCAGTTTTCAGTAAGTCAGAGCATGTTACTCTCAAACGCACACGCGCTGATCTGCCGTGGAACTCGCCCAAAGGGATCATATGACGAGCGTACGCTCCGCATAGCGCAGCGGCAAAGTCACTAAAGATGTAGCTGTCAACAACGATTGACTAAAACATCAAAAAACTGAGATCATGCCCATTCATTTGGAACGGGGCGAATGTCCATTACAGGTTCCGCTGCATTTGATAACACCTAATTCACATTAGAGTTAATTAAATATGAGGTATATTTGCCTATAGTTCAGCAGAAACCACTGGTAAATATACCCAAAACAAGAGTATTCAATGTAAAAGCTATTAAAAAAACAGCGGTACGTCATTGATGTATTGTCACTGTGCCAGTGATGGGGATTTTAATCCTCTTCACCAAATCTAGTTTAACATTTCCCCCACAGGGAGCAATGTGCAGTATGTTCCATATTGCAGTCATCTACAGTACAGAGAGATTAGTGAGCTTAGTCCATCTGGAAAGGGTTCATCCGCCACTGATAGGGGAATTCTCAATATACAGTGTATTTGACACGGGCTCCCCCTCCATTCAAGATTATCAAGCGATGTTACAGGATCAAGGAAGGTGAAAGTTGATTGCAAGACACAGGGAGAGCCCATAGGTATTATAATAGTCAGAGGATTTTATACTGAAGCGCCTGAATTAATCCATTTCCGTTTTTTGACCTACATTGTTAGAATTTATGTAGGTATTGTAATGTACAGATTAAATGTCTTTTCACTTAAATGGACACAGTTTACCCATAATAAAAATAATTTACTCAAACCTATATGACTTTCATTCTGTGGAGCACAAAAGAAGTTGTCGTCTATACAGTGAAAGTCAATCGAGGTCAAATAGTCAAGAGATTTTTGCCTTAGTGAATTAAGCCATTTCCAGGTTTTGACCGACATTGTTAGTATTTACTTAATTTATGTAGGTTTTTTTTTTAATGTACAGATTACATTTACTCAAACCTGTATGACTTTCTGTTGTGTGGAAAACAAACTAAGTTTGTGAAAATCAATGTGGCCCAAATGTTTTTATTGTATGGACAAAAACAGTTCAAACATTCTTCAAAATATCTTATTCTGTGTTTCACGGAAGAAAGAAAGTCAGATGGGTTTGGAATAATATACTGGGGAAAAAAACAACATTTTATTTACTTTCAAATAGTTGCTTACTAGCATGCATATTAGTAGAATATTGGCTGTTTATCAGTACTTATTAAAGGGATAGTTCACCCAAATATGAAAAATCTATCATCATTTATTCACCATCAAGTTGTTCCAAACCTGTATGAATTTCTTTGTTCTGCTGAACACAAAGGAAGATATTTGGAAGAACATCAGGAACTGACAGATCTCGCCCACCATTTACTACCATAGTAGGTTTGAATGAATGTTTGGTTACTGACATTCTTCCAAATATCTTCCTTTGTGTACAGCAGAACAAAGAAATTCATACAGGTTTGGAACAACTTGAGGGTGAATAAATGATAACAGAATTTTCATTTTTGGGTGAACTATCCCTTTAAGCACATATTAATGCCTTATTCTACATGACCTCATTCTACATTCTTAATTCTACCCAATGCCTAAACTTAACAACTACCTTAATAACTATTAATAAGCAGTAAATTAGGAGTTTATTAAGGGAAAAGTCAGAGTTAAGAGTGAATATGTGTTCCCAAAAAATGATTAAATTAACTAGTTTTAGTAAAAAAAAAGTAAAAAATTCTAACTTAAATACATAAATGTATCAATTTCAACTTTTACAGTGCATTAGGGGAAGTAAATAGCAGAATTCAAAATTTTTGGGTGAACTATCCCTTTAAAATCTCTCTTTTGTTAACTTCAAAACAGGCCCCTAATGAAAAGATTAAATGAGTCACTAAAATTGATATGCTGATGTATCCAATTAAAGCAGGCCTTTTATTTCATTAGCAAGAGGTTAATAGGTGCACACTACACTACACCACCCTCATTCATCTACATAGATCCAATAGTGGAGGCAAAAAAAAAAAAAAAAAATTACATTTAAAATATGACTGCATCATTAAACGACACCGCGCACAGCCAGGAACCGGCCCTTACAACGTTAGCTCCACCACAAAAGATAAGAGATGAGGTGAAACAATCTAATCACTGTTGTAAACAAGCCCTCCAACACAATCCAATTCTCCAACCAAAGTCTCCTAGCATATGAAACCGCACGGACGTCAATTGCAGATCCCTTACAGCCATCTTTAACCAGGGAGACGGAGCACATTATACAGTTAATAGAGCATAAAGATAAGGTATCAATGGCTGCAAGCTGATACAGAGAAGACTCTTTTGGCTTTCCAATTCAGACTTGTAAGAGCATTAACCATAATAACACAAAATAAGGCCCTTTCTCTAACCCCAGCAGGGCAAAAATATCTCATTACCCGTAGCACTGTTATTCTTTGCGGTGCGGACTGCCTTTCCCGCTGAGAGCCCCACACCTGCTTTGCTAAAGAAGGTTATTACCACAACTGCCTGTCGAGAGAATGACGGAGTGGACGTGTGGAGAGAAAGGACATATTTAATCCACATACCACCCTTTCCTGCCTGAGATCTGCAAACATGTACACACACTCTCAAGGCACTCCACATTTTTCCATGACGACAGAGGAAAGCATGCAGCACATTTATGTAAAGCAAAAAAGCTAGCAATTTAATATGCAACTATCTGTTTTTTTTGCCACATAAAATACATTATTGGCAATGGCAGTTGGTGGTCAGCTGACAGATCACCTCAGTCATGAAGCTGACAACACACAAAATGACTGAATGGAGGTAGAATGAGTCAAAGTGGCCTGCTTTCTCCTAAGCAGGAGCTGCATGGGCCAGATTTGCATTAATAACCTAAGTAAGGACAGATTTAGGCTAAGAGGAGTTTAAAGTGGTGCTGTTGTTTTAATGAACGAACACCGGCCCTATATCTATTTCATTTGAGGAATTAAGCCTTCATAATGGCTGTCCAATCCTCCGTGGTGCCATTTGGAGATTTGACATTGTGCTAGTAAAAAAAAAAAAAAAGACCTAATGAAAGGTCATCTGCACATCTCTGACAGAAAAAGGAGGGATCAATTACTCATATAAAAATTAACTGGCATCTATGGTTCCATGAAGAAGCTTTAACATCCATTGCACCTTCATCTTCAGATTATTTAAATATTCTTTGCACTAAGAAAAAATGGTTCTTTGGGGAAGCCAAAATGGTTCCTCTATGGCATAGCTGTGAATACCTTATTTTTAAGAGTATAGTTCAGTTACCACAATGATTTCCATAAAAAAACAACTTAATCTGATAAAATACATGGTATATTTCTAAATCTAACTGAGCTGATAATGTTCAAGCATGCAGCGCCAACGCCTAACACCGCTAGCCTCAAGATCCTCCAATATTGAATAAATAACGCTAATGATTCAGAGCAACACGTCCCGTGGCCTCCACCATCTCCACATATCCTCATGTGTCATCCCAAAGCGCCGTGACGGAGGCCACTCAAAGCTGCGTGGGCAGGTCTGTTCTGACTCACCCGGCAAAGATGCGCATTTCTACCAGCGCAGGGGCTGGAGAGCGGCACATCTTGCTTTTAAGCAAGCTGCCGAGCATCTGCGGGCCCTGCCCTTTTGTTGTAATCTCATCAAATACACTACACTCTCCATTTCGCCAAGAGCCCAGCAAACACCGTACCACAACGTGACTGCTATTCTAGTTTGAACATTTGTCAGTGAAACGTACTGTCTCTCTGTTGTGCTTTAGGAGGGCAAAATTTACTCAGTGGGTATGTAGTTTCCTTGGCAACATGGTGCCTCTTCGGCTTACGGCCTAACCCAGACAATATCCATCAACATCAAGATCAGTCCACAGAGACGGTTGTAAAAATGAAGAAAAAGATGGAAAGAACATAAAAACAGTGAAATCGGACACCAAGGGAGTAAGTCAAACTAGGAAACCAACCAGAACATACATATTCAAAAAGGAACAGACTTTACATGAAAATTGGAATTGTTGTGATATGCATACAACCATCCTTTTTCAAAAGATATAAGCAGAAACAGTCCCCCCCTATTTAGTTACATCAATCTGTAATTACAATAATTCTGTAAGTACAGTAGTGGAGGTTTACTAGTAAAGCTGGATTAATAAAGCGCTATGTGACGGTTGCTGAATGCTGTATTGAGTATGTCATTATTTTTCCTGTGATATTGAAATTGCAACTTTGGCTAAGTCATTTCAGTGACTCTATGAAACATCTGGCTAATTACGTAATTAGAGCATCCAACCCCTTCAATTCAGAGGGAGAATAATATTCAAATCATCATACTTCAATCATGGGCTTGTGTGCATGTATTCAACTCATTTTCATACGTAATTGTAATGCCAATGCAGTGTCAAGAGTATATTAAGTTAATTTAGCACAAAAAAAGAGTGAGGAGCCTCTGTTGACGTCATGTTATCAAAAACACAGGCTTTTGTGGATGCTCTGGAACTGACACAGATGGCACTTAAGCCTATATAAATGATCGCCTCCTTCCGAACAATGGCTTTCTCTGAGCGAAATCAGTGGTAATCTAACCATGTAATGTACTGGGCCTGTAGTGGAGGCCGGGAACAGACACGATGTAGCATGCACTGCCTTTGAGGAACTAGTGCAATGTTGAAACGAAAAAAGAAGTGAAAGGGCTGTGTTTGAAAAGACATTTCAACACCTCAACAACGGAGACGACGAATCCAGGCCTCTTACCTTCACTGCAGTCTTTTCCCTGGAATCCTGTTTCGGAGCAGTCGCAAATCGGCTCGTCGTTGACGATGCTGCAGACTCCTCCGTTCAGGCAAACATGGTCGGCTTCGCAAATGTCGCTGTTGATTCCCTCGCTACCGATAAGCGGCGGCTCGGAACCGTTCACCCTCAGATTGGTTATCCATCCTTTGTAGGGAACCTGATCTTTGATGGCTGAAGAAGTGAGGCGTAATGCTACAGATCGCAGTTCAGGAGGTATTCCTCCTAAGAATAAATGGCTGAAGACCGTCATGTCCCTCCTTTTCGACTTAACCTCCACCCACTTGATCTCTTCGTCCACAACTAATGTAGTGTTTTTGAAATTCCTGCGCAAGGTCACGGCGTGCCAGCGGCTGTCGTTGACGGCAGTGTCGGAGAGCACCGTCGCCGGCTCGGCGCAGAAGATGGAGAACCGCAAACTGAGTCTACCGTTGTGGATGAGCAGTTCCAAGAAGTCACAGAATCCCTCGTCGTCAAAGTACACTAAAAGTCCATGAGCGCTTTTGGTCTTCATGTTGAAACTCATTTCGCTTTCGCAGCAGGCATTCCACATAGGAAACCTGGCCCACTGGCCTTCTGCGCCGGTGAACTCCATGCTGGCCCCCATGTCGACAAGGCAACAAACCAGTAAGCCCATCCAGATTAGATGTGCGCCGTTCCGCATCGAGAAGCTCATTGTGAATGGTAAAGGAAGTTAGAACTAACAATAGAACTAATCAAAACTAAAATGATTCAGCTCTTCTAGTGATGTGCTCCTAAAGTGTAACAGAGCTCCCAATGGCATACAGGACTGCTACGCATTTGGGCTAATTTACTCATTGTTCACTGAGAGGGGGAGAAGGCCTGTATTACGGCCAACTCTTTTCAAATTCTAGATATACAAATCTGAATAAAGGGAGTCGCTAAGGCCCAACTAGTGGTCTTCTAAAAAAAATAAGGCTACTGCTTTGCTTAAAAAACCTTCAGTGGGATCCAGGTGTGCTACAGTGGGGCCAAGTCATCAAAGTATCTATATAAATTGTAGCCATGTGTAGTGCTGTACAGCAGAGAGTTCATTAGGGGTGTAAAGGTTCATTAATGTCAGGGTCATTTAAGTCTACTTAAAAGTCATTGTGTAGGCCCTTAAATCAGCACTAATCACAAGTAGACAAAAGGTACACTTTGCAGTGTTAACGTGCAGGCCCAAATAGGGCCCTCAGTGTTCACAAACCTTCAATTCACATCCGTTTTGACATTGATCCATAATCTGAAAAGAATAGAAAACAACATCTTAATTTCTTCATTGGAAAAGAAAGAAAAGATGGGCTCTTTTAAAAGATAGATAGCATGCACACAACGCAATCATTCATACACAAAACCACAATTTCATAGTGATATTGATATTGAAACCACTAATTTCACACTGATATTGATTGCATTAATCTTCAATTACAACAGCACTTTTTATTTGCTTTTGTTTTCTTTTACTTTTCTCACTATAATTCTCAATGATTACAATTTATGTCTTCTGAACCACAAAAATCCAGAGCACTGATACTTTTGTCTCTAAATACTTATTTTAAAACGGTACCAAATACTCTGCTTTAACAAAAAAAGGGGGGGGGGGTCATCTACAGTATAATTTTCAGATCTATGTTGGAAAAAAGCTTGAAAACTAAAATAAAATGGGATAAAAATTGTATCCAATGGTATACACATACAAATGATTTTAAGTTAGACTATGCCTATTCTATTTTATACGGTTTTATTTTCATTTTCAAGACATTCTCTCTCATGACATTCACTCTTTAACACCATGAAATGTTACTGGCACTACAAAACTGGGTGGGTACAGTATTGTGTATTAAATATACAGTAAAAACTGTACTGAAAAAAATACAGTGATGATGTTACAAGCATTGCAGGAAGCATTCTGGTCATTATATATTTTACACTTCCAAACTATTTATATATAGTTTAATATATAAGGTTAATATACCAACCTATTTTAATAGGGGTTTCTTTCTGTAAATAGAAAATCTAATAAAACGACAAAAGACCACAAGATGGCTTAAACATCATCAAAATTCATCTCTTCGGCAATTGTGGCATTAATAATATAAAAGATAGAACACAGTGTTCCCACAAAAATAAACACTAAAATAATGCAGAAAATATTAACTAATATGACATACAACAAACCCCTCCAATGTGCACGCGATAACAACAAATCAGCAGAAACTACTAATTTTCACCATAATAAGTTAACTCATATTTTAATGTTATAAAAATTATTGAACACACTGTAAATTGTCTCCATAAATTATTCTTTTATACATTTTTTAACATTTCAATATTGCACTGTATATAAAAACATAACATAATAAATTATCGTATGGTAAGGCAACTAGTTAAGTTTTACTGTGGCATTTTGCATTCTTTTTCTTTACAATTACGAACATTTTTACAGCTTATGTAGAAGACTCAGGCGTACAGGCAAACACAGTCAGCTGTCAGCAGGAGGACCTGTGCAGACTGACGAAAGGTGCAAACGATCGGCAGCATCGAAACTGAGTAATGGGGAAAATCTCGTTTGATTCAGTGAACCTCGTTCAGTTCAAGTCCTGCATCCCAAAATGAGCCCAGGGCGGGGGCTTATCGCGCGCCTCTTAAGCATTAATGACACTGCAATTGTCTGGCCTCTGGGCTGTCTGTCAACTGATCTCAACCAATCATTTCATGCTTGAATTCCTATGTGTTTACTGTCAGGTTTACACGGGGCTACTTAGCAAGATAACAACCGACCCTTTCACAGATGGATCTTACACAACATATCATAAGCGATTAATGTGCAGAAGGCAGTCTTATTTACCGTATTCGCGAATGTCTCGCTATCAAGTGGCTACTGTAGATGGGCTCTGGAACAATACACAATCATCCTAATAGCCTCGCGCATCAGATTTACAATCTCGCAATAATGGGATCCTACAATACGCTTTTAAATCTAAACTTCAAAACAGTCACATTTTTCATTTTTTTCCCCTTTCCCTTGATTAATGTTGGCGATGACTCAGATGCGCAAAACATAGCCAATAATCAACGACCATCTGCTCAAACTGAGCGAGAAAGACACCTTTAACACGCCTCTACCGCGCTCACTGTCAGATGCTGAGGACAGGAAATACAGGGAGTCATCAAATATCGCTTAAGATGAAGCGAAGGCCAGCAGTAAACACCAATGAATCGGCTGTAGAGCATAATTAAACAGAAATAAAGCCCAGCTGCAGCATCTCACCTGCGCGTGACTGCATTGAGCGCGTGAAACGCAACCATAACTCGCACAGAAAACGGCACATAAGCTCAGATAAGGCTTCAAATTACACTTACACAATTCTTAATTATTTTACCTTGAGAAATGGACCATTGTGCGCCCCTTGACAGCTCAACCTCACCGATGAACCTGGTTGATTTCCTCCACATCGATTAAAAAAAATAAATAAAAAAAAATCACTGCATCGGTGTCGAATGAGCAGAAGAAATGGGAGCGATAAAATTGCGTATGCGGATCTCCAAAGTCCCAATAGATTTTTAAAAAATTCAAAATGGAGCCAACAACCAATTAAGATTAAGTACAAAACGGTTCAAGCTTAAGAAATTTTCCAATATAAGTGTTATTATTTTTTCCTCGGTGTATATAAAATAGAAGGTATCGCTCCCTGTTCTGTGTGCAATACAAGGTGCGATGTGTTTCTCAGGCGAGCTTTGCCAGGGACTGTCAGCACATCGCGTCACGTGTCTCCCGGTTAGTGTGTGATGGAGACGGGCGGGGCGAGCGCGCTGCAGCACCTTGGACAGCGCTCACCGTTATTAGCAACTCCACATACAGATGAGGGAACAGCTTTATCCGTGATCGCGACCGCCACAAAGAAGAGCATTTGGTCACACTGTACATTACAGTAAGCATGCTGATAGGCAATATCGTAGGTAAAGGGGTAATTTCTCTGCATGCGGTTTATTTGTCATTTATTTTGATAGTAAAAGTAGGTTACTGCTATGTAACTAAACATGTAGGCCTAATTATACTTGCACCATATACGGGTAACATGGACACTGTAATATAAACTGTCACAATGCATATTAAGTAATTTAATACCTGATATTAAGTACTACTATATATATAGTGCTACTTGTCATGCTTATATATATATATATATATATATATATATATATATATATATATATATATATATATATATATATATATATATATATATAAAACTCTTAAGTACAGCAATTAATTTCCAGTAACTTGCGTTCCAGACAAAAATGTCTTTTTAGTCTGTATATATCTTCTCCACTAATTTCATTAGTTCCAAAAGAAATGTCAAGCTGTGAGTGTCGCCAAGCAACGCACAGGCTGAAAGACGGTCTGGAGCAGTGTATGAGTGGAGCAGTGACAGATTTCTGCTCCTTGCTCAAAGCGTTATCATCACACGGCTCCAGCTCCACTCCAGGTTTTTATCTTTTCCAACACTCTACACACTAATGAGAGAAACTCCGGCCTGAGCGATATTGGAGCGTTTGAGCCGCTAGCTGCTGATACAAAAATAAAGTCTAATGATTAAAGAGAAGATAAATAGGATTCTTAAGAAAGTCACCATTAAAATCAAAAGTAACATTTTTTTAAATGAATACTGCAGTATTTATTATAAATGATTTATCCGTGCACGTCTTTTTTATTCATATGCCCTAATCTTTGATCAAACTTTCCCCTCCCCCCTGCAGCAACTTTTCTCTGATGTGTGACGTGTTTACCGGTGCAAGGGCGGGACAACCTGTCACTCATATGAGATCACAGCAACAGCAAACGACAACAATCTAACATTCAATTCCCGATGGACAAAATCAAGACCCATCCTACTTTTTTTCCCCCTTCTTGTTCAATAGCAGTTTCACTTATATTTGCATAACAATAGGAAAGGCTATTGCAACTTACATTTCATGGCAACTTTTAAGTAGAAATTAAATAGAAATCTAGGTTACATTGATGCATTTGCAAGATAGAAGTGAATGGGGCCAATCTGTAAATGTTACACTCTAAAAATTGGACAAATCCAGAGAATGGTGTGTTTCAACTCAGCGGTTGGGTTAATTTGTTTGCCCAAAGTGATGGACAGTTTTATTTAACCCAACTAAAGTTTAAAAATTACTATATGGCTGGCTTAAAATGAACCCAAAATACTAGAGGCAACAATAATAATCAAAAGGTAAACATTTATTAATAAGCAATTTAATAAAAGTTTATTGTTTAATTATTATTCATTAAACATACTAATATATGTTAATTTATTAAATATTTTTAAATGTTAATTTATATGTTCATCTCAACATAACACTGGCTGTTACATAACAGTCGGGATCATTAATATGTATGACCCCAATATTTGCATATATGCCAGCCCATGTTCAAGGCATTAGACAAGGAAAGGCAGTATTAACATCTGGATCTGTGCACAGACAAGGTAAGCAAGCAAGAACAACAGCGAAAAATGGCAGATGGAGCAATAATAACTGAAATGATCCATGATAGCATGATATTTTTAGTGATATTCGTAAATTGTCTTCCTAAATGTTTCATTAGCATGTTGCTAATGTACTGTTAAATGTGGTTAAAGTTACCATCGTTTCTTACTGTATTCGCAGAGACAAGAGCCGTCGCTATTTTCATTTTTAAACACTTGCAGTCTGTATAATTCATAAACACATCTTCATTCTTTATAAATCTCTCCAACAGTGTGTAATGTTAGCATTAGCCACAGAGCACAGCCTCAAACTCATACAGAATCAAACGTAAACATCAAAATAAATACTGTACTCACATAATTCGAAGCATGCATATAGCATGCATGACGAACATCTTGTAAAGATCCATTTGAGGGTTATATTAGCTGCGTGAACTTTGTAAATGCACTGTAATATAGTCGAGAGCTTGTGTGGCAGGGAGCAGGCGAATTAAAGGGGCGGCGCACTGCCAAAATCAGTGTATAGTTAATGATGCCCCAAATTAGGCAGTTAAAAAAATTCATTAATAAAAATCTATGGGGTATTTTGAGCTGAAACTTCACAGACACATTCAGGAGACACCTTAGACTTATATTACATCTTGTGAAAAAGCATTCTTGGGGGGAAAATAATGTAAGTGCCATTTTAAAATAAGCTTTACGCTTTCACTTTTACATTAAACCTGAAATATTCTTTTAACGCATATACAGTAAATCACTCATTGTGAAAATGTTGTTCTACACAACTATCACTAGATTCACATTTGCTGCTGCAAAGGTTAAGGTTAGCATCATGGGTAGGATCTCCACAGGACTCCAAATAAAAATAGTCTATGAATATTGCATGCAGAGCAAGCGTTGCAAGGGTTTGCAAGTGTTTTGCTACCATTTGCTAAGTACAGTAACATGTACTATACATAGCAGTTAAAGACACCTAATATTAGTTGGGACCAAGTGGATTTATTCAAATTTATCTGTGAATAGCAGTTTGGGCACCATCTTGTGGGTATTGGATTGCTCAGAGAGGATGCTCAGAGACTAATCTGTTCGATGTCCCCTCTTCTGCTCAGTTAGCTATTATCTTTTGACAAGAAAAGTGGGCCAAAGCTCCCATGGGAACCTCCAGCTTTGTACTCAATCGCTGCATGGTTCAATGACTCGTCCCTCCACGTCAAAACATTGCATTGGTAACAGGCCCAATCGCTACATGTGTGAAACCGGAGGTGTTTTAATACATGAGGTGTGAGATCCTCAGGCACTTATGGTAAGGCGTGAGATGACATGCATGCTTTCTGGGGAAAGCTTTGCTTTTATGTTTACGTGTCTTCATCAGCACGGTTGTTGTTTGAGATAAGAATAAAATCTCATTTAGAGTACCTGTCTCCCCTGAAAGGAGCTAGAATGAATCAGCTGTTTGGTCTTCTTTGGCATCTGGAGAAAAAAAAAAAAAAAAACACAAAAAAAACACAAAAAGACTTTTTTTTTTTTCGCTGAAACATCATTATTATTGTATATAATTAACATCTACCAATTTGTGTGTTACATTTTTTTTTATTATTCCATTCTTTTTTGATGGACCTGTATCTTGATTCCATTTTATGAGTTCCCCAGAGTTCTTTCTAATTTCAGCAAAGTAATTATTTCCTCATTTAGACTTTGAAAATTCAAAGTCATTACTCAATACAAGATTATGTTAAGACAGCATTTTAATAGGACTTCCCATCACATATCATAACATCATTTTCAGTTATGCATTTATATCTCAAATGTTTACTTACAAGATTACTATTTCAGTCACAGATGTGCAGCGTATTCAGTCTGAGCATTATGATTCCTCTTCCAAAGCCTCATGCTCTGTTCACTCTTGGGCTTTTAAAGGTACATGAGAGAGAATTCATGAAAGTCTGATTACTGTAAACACAATCAAATGCAAAAGATGAGTCTTCAGACGTGTTCACAATGGGCTTCACTAAATCCCTGTTGTTCATTTGTCTTTGGAAAGCATGCTTTAAAGAAATCTGCATCCTAATACTAGCTTATGGACCTCATTTAGAATCAGGGTATTAATCATTTATGAGGAATATGCGTTTTAACATTGCTGCCTTGATGACATGGCCTGGTTTGGACTACAGAGTAAAATAAAGTTGAGAAAAAGCTTGATTTAAGAGCTAATATCCATTCTAAATACAGTTATTGAAAATGCAAATGAATAATGAAGTATTGTATCTAATCCTCTGTTATAAGATAATACATTTCTAATAAGATGCAATACAATCATGTGTCTGTTTGCACCCTGAAATGTATGGTTTTGTATAGTTCACGACATAATTTTCATGATTACTTTGAGTAGGCACTAATTATGTCATGATGTTTACAGACTGCAAATTATTCTTTATTGCAATAGAGCCCTTCGGTTATGATATTAATTTGTAGGCCAACCGGAAGGATAATAATTCGCAATAGTTTACCCTCAGGAATTTCTAATGGAATTTCTAAAATAGTGGTTTTGGATATATGAGTATAATAAGATCTGTGGTTAACATTACTTGTGTAGCAAAATTAGCTCAAAAGGGAAATTACATGACATGACATTTCTCACCAGAGAGGTAATAACAGTGCAGTTCTTGAAGTAGATAAACTTACAGTCCCACAGGGTTTTAAGGACAAAACCCTGACAAATGTCTTGAAATACAACATCTGAACAATGTCTTGAGGTGTGGTCACCATAGTATAAGCGGAACAATTGACTGTTGAATTATTAGAAAATCATCTGCTATATACTTCCTCTTTGCATCGTGGCCGTATTAGCACCTCAAGTGTGTGTCATTTTCTAATAATTCAATGGCCTGCCGTCAATTATTCCTTACATATAGCTCAGCTTTCAGAATTAGTCTTAACAAAATTATTTCTAAAGAGACTGATCGGTTTGTCCACCAAACTTACAGTACAATCTTCTTATCAACTCTTAAAGGATTAGTTCACTTTAAAATGAAAATTACCTCATGATTTACTCACCCTCAAGCAATCTTCGGTGTTCAGATGAATACAATCAGAGTTATATGAATATAGATCCTGATGCTGCATTTTGAACTGTGAGATGCGTTACACTTTCTTCCTAAGTTGAATACGGTAAGTGGTCTGGGCTTCTGTATCCAGGCCTGTCATCACCAGGTTTGTGATTTACATGAAGAAGTCAAAAGGCTAAAAGCATCTTTGGGATTAACCCACACGATCATCAGTGATCTTATGCAGATGCTCCAGTTGAGACTTTCTTCTTGTGTTCCACAATATGATTGAATCATACCTCAAATGTGTATTTTTAAACCATTGTAAATAAAATTGTGCTTCTGTGGTTTTATACAATTTGTATAATAATATAATAATAATTATTATTAGTAGTAAAAGAAAACATGTAAAACCTCTTCAAGTAATGGTAATACAGACCTTATTTTACTCCTAAAATAAAATTTAAAATTATTAATAATTATTATAGATATTGAAATTATGGAGGCATTTTTAAGCAGGTGCAACACAGCCTGGTTTGAATCCTGAAACATGAGATTCTTTTCAGATTAGGAAATCATTTCTATGATGATGTAAACATATGTTGAGGAGATTATACTAATCGTGCCGTACTGTTCTTTTTTTACCACCATCAGTTCCTGATAAGGAATGTCAGACTGTTAAGATCCTTTCACTGGAGAGCATTACAAGACATATTGGTATAAACCCAAGTCCAGGCTTCAGGAACTTTAGTCAGCAATCACTCTTGAATTGAGCCTTTAGGAACCAGCAATAAAACAAAGTGAAAAATAAATAGCTGGGACAGTCTTGTAATAGGAAAATCCAGAAACACTGAACTATAGTTGCAGCCTTTCAGGGCAGTCACTAGGACATGACCAGAAGACTTTTGAGGATGTGGCATGTGTAATGCAATGCATTAGAGCTTGATTGTAATGTAGACCTTTGTCTACTGTCCATCAGATAAACAGAACTGAAAGCACTCTGGCTATTTTCCAATGTGTTTCCTGTGTGCATTAGGTTGTATATGGGGGGATGGGTACATTTACATTCGAGTGGAATTGTCTCGAGCAGTGTTGAAGGAGTCGGCAGGGTCTTATCTGGTGTTGGCTTTGTTTACTTGCAGAACAGGGTGGCAGGTTGACAAATGCAGTAATCAGATTGGGCAGAGATCCCTCAGCGACTGCAGTGGGGAGATGTTTCTTGTTCCTCCAAGACTGGCATCCTGTCGACTACGCCAACTCCCTCAACTCCCTCACAACCATACAGCCTGTGCTGGTACTGTGAACAAGAGCAAAAAGTTATTCTTTACTAAACTCAACAGAAATTCATGTTCTTTTTTCAGTCAAATTTTTTCTGGCTTTTAACACCATGTCTACACCGGACGTGAGCGGCGCGAAGCGTCAAAAGATATTAGAACCCATTATAATCAGTGATATTGTCTACACTGGATGTGGCGCGGCACGACAACAAATTCCTGACAGTAAGCGGATTCCCCGTTCTATTTCTGATGTAGTCCAAGTGCTTTGCAACGGTCGGTTTGTTGCGTTCAGTATAGACAGCTTTTAGCTGTTGCGGCGTGGCGCGACGCGAAAAAAGATGTGTGTGGTGTAGACGCGGTGTTAGGATCTTCAAAAAGATACTTTTGTGTTTTTCAAATATTCTATTTTTTCCCATTGATAATGATATCAGCATAACAATTTGAACTAGATAGAAAAGTTCGTTGAGACAAACTTTGGCTTGAGAAAGCTGGACCAGCAAGTTTGATGTAGATTTAAGTCAGAAGGTTTCAAGTTTGAAGTAACTAAGTAGTTTTGATAGATAGATTGGTTAGAAAAGATATAGCACACTTGGTCAGAACAGTCTAAATCTGACCTTAAGTTTGGTGGTTGTAGGGTTAAAGAGTCAGAAATTTTAGTCTCAGAAGTAGAAGAAGTTTAAATAGCATTTCAGTAAGTTGCCTTTCTCAAGCCAACTTAATAAATATATAGAACATTTGAAAATTTCAACAAAACATTCACAAGTGTATTTTTGGAACACAGAGTAGATATAGTAAGGTATCTTGATGTGACATGGACAAACAAGAGCTTGATTTATCGCTTTAAAGGCCGGTTAGGTTAGGACACATAAAGGTGCCTCCAACAAGCATGTCTTCGACCATTACATAACATTTAAAAGATTTTGTGTGGGGGTTCTAAACTACTGTCAGCCACAAGTGGCATTCAAGAGCAGCCTGCTGGATCAGCTGTGTTCATATAGAATCTTGAAACTCATGCTAAGGGACAGTTGAGGGAATTGATTTAACTCTCTGAGTCAGTCGCATTCACTGTTGAAGGCTGGATCAGTGCTCGAACGTCCCCTCAGGGCTGTGTGTGCATGTGATGGGTTGGTTTAGGGATGCGCACTAGATGGGTCGGTTGTGCTGACTGGTTGTGGGGTGTTTAACAGGCCAAGTGTGTCTAGTCTGCTATGTGTTGCATGCAGGACTGGCGCGCATTCCCAGGGAGGATAAAAAAGGGAGGGTTTTGTCAGCGGTGAAGGCCATGGAGGAGCGCTGCTGTCAGTGATTAATGGCTGGCAGGGTTTACTGTTCTCTGGGTTATGGATTTCCTGTCTCTCTCTCTCTGTGGTGGCTGCCTCTCATTAAACACCGCAATCAAAGAGGCCCCGGCAAGACCCGCAGCTCAAGGAGGGGAAGAGAGTTCACAAACAGACCGAGTGTAGGTGCCGGACAGATGAAGCGAGCGTAATGACCGGAGGACAGGAGAGGAATGGGTTAATAAGAGTTATAAATCAAATCGCCCACCAAACCCAGATGATCCATGTCCTGAGAGAAGCCGGAGATTATGTCAGAAGATGGATATATTTTAGCAGAACAAAACAGGGAGGGAGTGGCTCAGCACTCTGTCTTGACATGTCCGTATGGTGTTTTGATTGAGAGAGCATGCCCAAATCTAATGAAGTCATCAGAGACGGAGAGGAAAAACCAGCTATGGAGAGAGGAAATGAGTCAAAGCACATTTGAGTGACAGATAGTGTCTCATGACAGCCAAAGGCCCACACCTCATAGTCTTGTCAACATTAGACAGCAAATGAAGGATGCTCTCACTGTACGTATGCTGGCCGAAAGTGATGGAAACAAGATCCATTTCCAAGCTACTGAAATTCCAAGGTCAAAGATGGTAGATGCTGGTCGCTGATGTAAGACACTGAAGTGATGACTTACATACTTCAGTACTGGACACTGTGATATCAAATCCATCTGGCAAACCCCCCATCATCAGCCAATACTGAATAATCAAACGTGCATGCTTTGTGCATGACTTGCAATGTAAGATATGAGTGACAAGAGAGTGACAGAGCAACTACAGTGGGGTTCAAAAGGCCACAGTGAAAATCAGAGATTCAAAATTCAATCTAAAAATAGCTGGAAAATAAACCAATAGCAAACAAACATTGACATGATATATATAAATATCGTTCCACCATATTCCAAAGATCTGTTGACTGTGGGGGCTATTTGAGAATAGTGAACCCATTATCATGTTCAAGAAACCAGTTTGAGATGATTTGAGCTTTGCGACTTGGCAGGTTATCTTGCTGGAAGTAGCCATCAGAAGCTGGATATACTGTGGTCATAAAGGGATAGTACTACGGGGCCCAAAGTGTGCCAATATCCCCCACTCCATTACACCACCACCATCAGCCTGAACCATCGATTCAAGTCATGATGGATCCATGCTTTCATGTTGTTTACTCCAAATTCTGACCCTTCCATCTGAATGTCGCAGCAGAAATCGAGACTCTTCAGACTAGGCAACATTTTTCCAATCTTCTATTGTCCAGTTTTGGTGAGCCTGTGCAGATTGTAGCCTCAGGTTCCTGTTGTTAGCTGACTGGAGTGGCAGTGGTGTGGTCTTCTCCTGCTGTAGCCCATCTGCTTCAAGGTTCGACGTGTTGTGCATTCAGAGATGCTCTTCAGCATACCTCGGTTAAAACAAGTGGTTAATTTGAGTTATTGTTGTCTTTCGAACCAGTCTGGCCATTCTCTTCTGGCCTCTAGCATCAACAAGACATTTTCTTCTGCTCACTGCATATTTCCTCTTTTTTTCATACTATTCTCTGTAAACCTTAGAGATGGTTGCCAATGAAAATGCCAGTAGATCAACAACTTAAATTCTAAGACCAGCCCATCTGGAGCCAACAACCATCCCACATTCAAAGTCCCTTAAATCACCTTTCTTCCCCTTTCTCAGTTTGAACTTCAGAAGGTTGTCTTGACCATAGCGGTGTCTGAAATCGCATACTGTATAGTAGGTACTATATTTGGTTTTTTAACAGTGAGCAGAATGTGAGCAGCTGCAATGAAAGTAGGGAAAACCTGCCTAGAGATTTAGGCAAGTGGTGCTAGGGAAGGTGGTGGGCTTGGAAAATCCCCATGGTGCACTGCATATGTATAAAAAAAAAAAAAAAAAAAAAAAAAAATGGAAATAAATCCGGTTTGGGATGGAAATAAATAGGTTACTTAAATATAACAAACAGATGGACTGGCCAAAGCGGTCAGCTTTAAGAGAACCAATCAGCTGCTCGAAAGAGATTCATGACTGAAACTATATATTGTGTATGTTTATTTTTTTTTTTATTGACAACCATACATACATATGCTATATTGGTGCCTTATGAGTTACATAACTGATATTGGGTATTGTCAGATTGATTTGAAATATAGTATTTTTGCCATCATCCATCACTTCAAGTTAATATTTAAAGTGCCCCTATTATGGCGTTTGAAAGGTTCCTATTTTTGTTTTGGGAATCCCCAACAACAGGTTTACAAGCATGCAAGGTCAAAAAACACTTTAATTTTCTTATAATATGCATTTATGTTTACATTATTTGTAAACATAATTTGTATTATTTTGACTCCCAAACAATTCGCTCAATAATTAATTTTTCCAAACCACTCATTTGCATGATGCTAATCTGCAGTGATTGGTCAGATGACCCAGTCAGTTGTATACAGGAGTACAGTATACAGTGTGCTTGCATCATTTAGATTGTATTATAATTATGATGGTGCTTCACTCTGTTCTAAAAATAAAGACTCGAAGAGGAAATAAGTTGTTTTATGTTTATGTTGGTGAACCTAGAACACAGCTTGGCAGTAAATACCCAAACAGTCATAGTAAATGCATTAGCCCAACGTAGAAACGTATTGATAAAGTACTGCAGTTGTACACCAACATATTGTTCTATTCTTAATCATAACTCCAAGTAATAACAACAAAAAACATTTGACACATTTCTAGACAATTACAAGCGAACACATATTGCTGTTAGCTGGTTAGCCGGAGACCTACAAGCTGCGCGGAGCATACACAACTAAATATGTATTGTGCATGCTACAACGACGAATTTAGGTTGAAGAAGCGGTCGCCAGTAAAATGACGGGAACACAGCACAAGTCAGGCTATACTGCTGTGGCATCATTGTAAAGATGAACTTTAACCACTGATTCTTCAAGTATTGGCAGTATTTGTGGGTTTTCCTCAAAGTTTTGGGTTTTCCCCTGGTGTCTGCGCGTGCAATAAGTGGGCAGGCAATATGCTAGTGTTTCCTTTTGACGTCACAATGAAACGACTAGGGATACGTTTTATAAACGACTTGTTTAATTGACTCAAGAGTCGACTCTTACTTTTGAGAGACAACTTTATAAATGGTGCACTTTCAGATTTAAAACTTTGCAGGATGTTTTCATTCACTTAGAGCTATGTTACACACTACATGAAAGGTAATTTTCAAAAAATCCATAATTTAACACTCTTAGGAAATGACAAAATATATATTTGTATTAAACAATATTAACAGAAATTAATATTTTTTTATACTGTATCTCACATTTTTAGCATTTATTCTTTTATTTTTAAACGATTCAGACAAAATAGTATAGAATTTCCAGCTATAACATCAACACATCCCTAGACAATCTGAACAATTTAGAATTGTTTATAAGCAAATTTGATTCTCTCTTGTGATGTTCATTAGTTTGCAACAGCTTTTTGTGAAGAAAAACAAAAACATGCAAACGCCTATAAATATAAACTGTAAACGAGCAAATTGGCAACAATATCTGTGGATTGCACTTTGAAGTCAGACAAAATAGCATCCCTGACATTTTAACAAAGCTATTCAGATTACAGAGAATTTACACATCAGTAAACATGAATTAGAGGCATCACGGTGTTGCTGTGCTCCCTGGCAGTAATAATTGCTAATAAAAATGTGAGCAGCAAATAGAATCTCATGGTTAAACATGCAGGGTGCTTGTCTATTATTCAAATAGCCGTCAATCATTCCTCCCCATCTAGCAGCATGATGCTGAGTAGGTAGTACAGTCTATGTATATCTGGACAATGACCTGAGAAGAGAATCACACTGGTGTTGTACTAATCATGAGTAAAACTGAATTTTTAGGGCCAGAGGATAAACTGAAACACAAAAGACCTCAATAATCTCCTCTGCCTGACTACTATCCATCTCTCTCACTTTCCAGAACACCACCACAAACCGAGAATTAAGTCAATGTTTGGCCATAGGCAATGAGTCAACATGCGTAGGCAGTTCTGAGGGAAAGACGGCACTAGTTCAGGGTCTTAAGAAGAAAATAACCCATAAGTTAAAAAAGACAAACTGGAAACACACAAATCTAGGCTGAGCTTTGTTACTGTAAACCCCATGACATCTCAGTAACCAGCTTTATGATACTCCTTGTCACTAGAATGCTGTTTTCTGTGTAGCCATCTCGTTTTTCTCCCGTTTATCCTCCTTTTTTAAGTGTGCATTGATTACTGAACATGCCTGCGGGCTCTGGAGAAGCCTAGCCATCTTCTCCATCAGCCCAGAATCCCATCGCTCAATGCCTATAAATGCCTGCCACTTTCCCTCACAGAAACTGACACGTTCTTTAGCGCTCAGACAGAGTCTAACTCTGCCTTCATGTCGCAACAATACCTCAACGCTAACGTTTTTGACGCCAGCACAGCTGGAATCCCAGCATTTGTAGTCCACCAAGCTATATGTACAAGTAGTTATATAATTATACATTAGTATAATCATACGGTGTGTGGTTTGTGTCACATAGATGGGCAAGCATTTTGGCGCCAGGCAGTTGACAACTATGTGAATAATCGAGCGCTCTTTCAGAGACTGTGTATAGCGTGCCATTCGTATCAATGCTATTAGATCCAATTCCTTTTATGAGTGCAGACCTCATCTAATGGAACTGGATATCGTGGGACATAAAGACATCACGAGTGAGTAATGTCTTCACGGCTCTTTCGCATAGTGAGCACACTTGTCACTGTTTTGTGTCAATTTCATGAGCTGTTACATCAAAAAAATATGTTAAAGGGTGGGTTGTTTTATAGTCGCTGCACGCAAGTTGTGACGCCTGCTGAGTGTTGGTGTCAGGGTGTGTCACATGGTACAGTTGCTCTGAATGCTTATCTAATCACGCCTCTCTTTCTTGTGTCAGGGTGCACCTTATTACATTAGCCATGACATGGATCAGAGCACATCTAATTCAACTACACGCACAAGATGGACGTTAAAAAGCAACGACGTGTGGGACAGCCTGAATCCAAATCCTGCAGCGGTGGCTAGTAGCTCTGAATGCTGATTTTGGCAATGGCTGGACTCACAGGCAGGACTTTGCGGGTACAATTGGCTTGGATGAGATCAATGAGGCGCTTAATATAATAGCACATGTAAAACTGGCAAATCCATGGGAAATCAACTGATTTAACTCTACAAGAGAGCTGGTCTATGGGACTTGTGTTTTTATCCTGCATCTAGACAGTATTTCATGGTGATTTCATTGCTGACTGTGACTCTTTTTCCACTTGATTGATTAGACACTAGCCTAGTGATGAAAGTGATCTGGGATGGAGCTAAGGCAGTGCTCGCAGAGAGGTTACATGGTTCAGTGGCCAGAGCTTTGAAAATGCCAACCACCAGCAGCTCGAGTCTCCATTGGAGATGTTTTCAGACACAATACACTGGGGTTCAAAAGCACATTTGTGAAAACGCTTCTGTTTTGCATTTTTCGCATTGAATGCCTTTTTATAAATGACAAAATACATTATGTGCATAATTTCTGTGCAAAGATGAACTGTAAATGAACATCAATTTTGAATTTGGCATGTCGCCCAATATATTGCCGTTTGGTATGCTGCTATTTTTCCATTGTACCTTATGGTTGATAACCAATAAATGGATATTACATTTTATATACTTCTTTAATTGCATAAGTAAGTAGTTTTATTAAAACACTAAAATTAAAATCAATCATTTTAAAGGTGCCGTGGAATAAAAAATTGAATTTACCTTGGCATAGTTGAATAACAAGAGTTCAGTACATGGAAATGACATACAGTGAGTCTTAAACACCATTGTTTCCTCCTTCTTATGTAAATCTCATTTGTTTAAAAGACCTCTGAAAAACAGGCGAATCTCAACACTACACTGACTGTTACGTCGGGATCATTAATATGTACGCCCCAAATATTTGCATATGCCAGCCCATGTTCAAGGCATTAGACAAGGGCAGCCAGTATTAACGTCTGTATCTGTGCACAGCTCGTTTTTTCGTTTCGTTTTTTCGTTTCGTTTTTTTTCCGTAATTAACAACAAAAGCAATCTGAATTGAAAAACAGGGCAAATAAGCTGTATGGACTTGCTACTACTGTATGGACTTACATACTCACAGCAGCGTGTCTGTGTATAAGATATGCTGCTGCTGCATAAGTAGACATACATAAATCTTATAGCAGATCTAGGCAGGTGGAGCTGGGGGAGGTGTAGGGTTTCAGAGGAATATAGGGCACTGATAGGGCACTGCACAACTAGGTTACAGCAAACAATGAACCAGAATATTTAAATGTTGAGCAAGCAATCTCATTGGCTGCAGGATCAGCAGAGGCCAATCAGCTTGTGCCATGAGGTAATGATGTGATTACTTGCCAGTGGCATTTCATCCGAGGATGCAGGGGAGGCAGCGTCTTCTCAATGTGATTGATTATGATTAATTTGTGTGATAAATCCTGTCTCTTGATTTTGTGCGTGTTCTCGAATCTGTCTAAATAAAGACAATGACGGTGTTAATGGGAAGACTAATTTAAAAAGTAAGTAACTCAGCCACTTAGATATGACTGTTTTATGTTATGTCAAAATCAAACCTGAAATTACCTGAAAACGTGACTGTGGAGGTTTTTAGTGTGCAATCAGCACACTAAAACATCTTCGTGTCTGTGACCTGTGTTCAAGCTTTATGACTGCTGAAAGTAAGTTAACTATTAAAAGAAAATCTGAAGATTAGTTCACAAAAAAAAAAATACACTGTTTAAACTGTTACTGCCTTTATTATTTTGGAATAAATGTAAAAAACGCATAAAAACACTAACTTGATGAAATTTATGCTTGGTTTTAATAAATAGAACATTACATAGTAATCGAACTGTATTTGGTCTCTTTTTATATAACGTTTATTTAACCAGGAAAAATAAGAGTAACAGGTATATAAATTATATAAATTTACATTTGTAAATTTACACATGCATATATACACACATATATTATATAATGAACAATATCTAAATGAACACAAAAACTATTTCCAAAATGTTGACAAGACTAAGTTTTATATAACATCTGTTTAACTTATAACATGAAAGAAAGGTTAATAATATAACTTAGAGAACAAGTTTTTCAGTTTTACTTAAATTAGGGTGATGCAAAAATGAGTACACCCCACTGAAAGTCGCTGGAGCAAAGCTAGATTTTAGACTACAAATGTCTAATTTAACAAGAAGTCAACCACAGGTGAGTTATTATTCATTACACAGGTGTCCAGCAAACAGTTGACTATAAAAGGGTGTTAAAAACCCCTTCCCATTTCATACTGTCAGCAATGGCACCACATGGAAGAGAAATGTCACAAGACCTGAGAAAGAAAATAATTTCTTTACACCAGAAAGGTGAAGGCTACAAGATCAGCAAAGCTTTACTTATCAGTCAGAATACTGTAGCAAAAGTGGTACAAAATTTTAAAAAGATGAAACTGCAACCATCTCACAGAGACCTCCAGGTCGGCCAGGTAAGTTAACACCTCGACAGGAGCGTCTTCTGGTGAAAAGGGTTGAAGAAAATCAGCATGCAAGTTCACTGCAGTTATCTAAAGAAGTAGAAAGCCAAACTGGAGTGACTATTTCCCGTGTCACAATACGGCGTACACTGCATAGGACTGGCATGCATGGGTGCCGTCCACGAAAGAAGCCTCTCCTAAAGCCCAGGCACAAAAAAAGCCCACCTAGACTTTGCCAGGGCCCATGCTGACAAAGATGAAGACTACTGGGACTCTATACTCTGTCTCTCATGAGACCAAGATAAATGTTTTTGGAACTGATGGCTTCAAAACTGTATGGTGTCGCAAAGGTGATGAATACAATGAAAAATGCATGGTGCCTACAGTGAAACATGGTGTTGGCAGTGTCTTTATGTGGGGCTGCATGAGTGCTGCTGGTGTCGGGGAGCTGCATTTCATTGATGGCATCATGAATTCACAGATGTACTGCTCTATACTGAAAGAGAAGTATCTACCATCACTCCGTGCCCTTTTCCAACAAGACAATGACCCTAAACACACATCTAAGTCCACTGTTGGATTTCTGAAGAAGAACAGGGTGACAGTGATTCAGTGGCTCCTGATCTGAACCCAATCGAACACCTATGGGGAATTCTGAAGAGACAAGTTGAGCATCACTCTCCATCCAGCATCCAGTCTCTAAAAGAGGTCATTCTTGAAGAATGGAAAAAGACAGTTGTTGCAAAATGTCGGCAACTTGTTCATTCCATGCCTAGAAGACTTGGTGCTGTCATTAAAAATCATGGAGGCCACACAAAGTACTAGATGTAGTAGTTTTTGTTGTGGGGTGTACTCATTTTTGCATCACCCTAATTTGAGTAACACTGAAAAATGTGTAATCTAAGTTATATTTAGGGCTGTGTACCGAACTCAATACTTTTTAGGTACTGATCAAACTGCCTCTATACTATCGAGTATCGAAAAGTGTCTTGTCCTTCGGTACCAAATTTCGGTACCTCAGAATGGAACCGAGTAGAGGGGCGGAGAAATGCTTTCGCTGTCTCGTTGAGGAGCAAGTAACGTTGCGCTACATTATTATTTATATCTAAATATATAAAACTATACGCATTCAAACCTTCAAATTAATATAATTAATATAACATTCAAATTAATTGTGGGTGGATGAGAGATGAATCATTAATGTGTTGATTTTAATAAAGACACAGAACTCTTATTTCACGGTAAGACGCAACAAACTTGCGTCACTCTTACTTCCGCTTTGATCTTGTTAATAATAAAAAAATGTTTTGAAGAAGCACAATTGCTGAGTGATTTAAAAAAATCCTCACATACTGAATTTTTGCATTGAAAACTAAACTATATTAAAACTATTTGCACTGATTTATTGTGTTGGGTAAATTTTGTTAATTTGTGCTTTTTTTATTCCCCGCAGTGGCTCAGGAGATGAGTCTGAGTCTGAAAAAAAGTCAACAAAGTAAAAATATAAAACCAAAGATTTTTTTTGATGTTATGTAATCTTGTTTAAACAGATTTTATAAAATTGGTATCGAAAAAGGTATCGTTTAGGTATCGGTATCGAAGTCAAGGTATCAAAAATGTTTATAAGGTTACCCAGCCATAGTTATATTATTAAGCTTACTTACATGTTATAAGTTAAACAGATGTTATATTAAATTTAGTCTTGTCAACATTTTGGAAATTGTTTTTGTTAATTGAGATATTGTTTAAAATGTTACTTATATATATAAATGTGAGGTCTTTAATATATATTACATATTTACAAAATATTCTTATTTTAAAACACCACTGCACACCACTGTTGCTTGCAGATTGCAATTAAAAGACCTATCAGCCAACTATATGCATTAATACATAAACATAGTAGGTTAATATAAATCATGATTAAACTTAAATGTCAAAATCTTAAACGTTCTGCTCATTTTCAAGGTAAAATTCAATTCTATATCTCTAAATCTTCTGAATGTGGCCTTCTGAACCCCACTGCATTTGCTCAGAAAAATCAAATGTCACATAACTCATGATGCAAATCTTCCCACATGAATGCACTGTACATGAATGCCACACAAACACGCACACAGAACCACATCAGGACGCGGCATGTTGCAGATCATATTGTGCATTTCCCTGCAGACCAGGCTTGATTTGTCTCACAGCAGTGCACAGTGGAGAAATCGCAGCACTGGGTTTGAGTGATGCCAGTCAGCGGCATGTTTATCCTGAGGCGCTCGTCGCCTGCTCTTTAAACACAGGGCTACGAGCACGACTCACATTGGCACTCCATGCAGCGGGCCACCAAACCTCTTTAGTGCATGATGAACCTTTAACAATACCCTTGCTTACATCTGTTATTGTACTTTAAAGTAATTTCTGCCCCTTGCTCCCTGAAGCATGGTGGAATCGGAAGTGTCTGCTTTGAATAAAAGCCAAATTACTGCCTGCTCTTAGCAGACATACTCGCATAAGCAAGCACACACACACACACAAACATGTGAACACACTTGCAAATCCCTTTTACTCCTGAAATGATTGTTGATTGTGATTCTTGCATTGTCCTTTTGGACGCCATCATTAAAGCTGGGAGGTTTGTGATTGTCTGACTTGGCTGAGAGCATTTGATGCTGAGTTGTAATTAATCTTTCATACAGTCAAAGTTAGCAGAGAAGTCAAATCAGGCACAACAGCACTCTCTCCAACACTGCAATGGTGTACGGTTTTTCATCTTACATTGCTTTTTTCCTCGTTTTGTGTCTCCATACTCTTTAATAGCATTACTGTAAACAAGAAGATGGTGACACTTCAAAAGACAGCACAGATAATTTGAAAAAGGCTGGGAGGAGAACTCAGCAGTCAACACAACAGAGCTCACATATGCCATCTCTGGCTGGAATAAGGAAGTGCACAAATAGCAGCACCTGACAGAGTCTGCCAATTTCTACAAATTACTCCTCTGACCTCCACTTTCCATGTGCGATGGTTGAGAGCCAAATGATGGCAATTTCCCTCGAAATGCTCTCAGCTGTCTTGTGCTTTGGCAAGTGATATTGCAATCCCGTCCGTTTAGATTAGCTACACTGAATAAGGAATGAAAAAATTAACAAGGGATGTAGTTTGTGTAATATTTATAATGGGAGTTACTTAAATGTGCTTTATTGATTTTCTTATGCACGCATCTCGTGCCAGGGAACAACAGAATTATATTCTGGACATCAGAAAGAGTGCAAGGCATTTAAAAGGCAGATCTATGCAAAGGTGAGATTGATAGGTTTATTCTTAAAATTGAGAATCTATCTGATTGGTATGCATCATAATGGCCGTGCACCCTGTTGGAGAATAAATCTATCACATCATTTTTCTGTACCACCACAAATCCAATGCCAGTCAGCCAATGCAGGAATGACAGCAGTAATTTTCCCACTGTCCCACTGTGGAGGAGCCTCATCTCCACGACGCTGCACAGTCAGCAAAATACGGAGGCGGAGTGCAGGAGCAAACCAGCCATGCATAGCACACAACACGCACACACAAAAATGGATGCACACATCCCACATATGAGACCGAAAAAGATTCACAGCAATGCTGTTCGGGTGGTCAGCTTCAAGCCGGGGGGCGATAATGCAGCCAGAGCAATTAGCCCAAACATGGAGACCGACTGGAGGAGGGTGAGGATTTATGGCCCATAGGTCAGTGCTTATCAGCCCGGGCCTCTTTCTGACGCAGGATTAATGGGAAATGGTTTTTACATGCCTCACTGGTTTCCAGAACAAACTCAATGGAAAGTACATATTGAAATTTTTGAAACAAAGTATGTATTGAATTTTCTTACAGTCTTTGCTGACATCATGTTGGGAAAGGAACAAACAGAGGGATGGTCAAAAATATAGATATTGGTAACCCTGATTCTTAAAATCTCAAGCTTCTTCAGTCAAATACACACATTTGTATACACACACACACACATTATATATTTGTATACAGACACATACATTATATTTGCTTGTTTGTGGTTCAGGTATTCCCTACGTTGCGGGGAACAGATGAAGTTTTTTGAAAATGTAAAAATGTAGAAAATTTTCTGTGAGGGTTCTGTTTAGGGGTAGGTTTAGGGTAAGGGAACAGTATATGCAGTTCGTACAGTATAAAAATCATTATGTCCATGAAACCATGCCCCTGATGTAATGGCAAGGAATGTCTTTACATTCAGTTATTCTCACAGACTGCATGTAGTTCAATTCACAAACAATTTAATCTTTAAATGACTTTGATGAAATAATATTTTTTTAAACTATTCAGTCTAAAACACTGTCCTGTACACTCTAAAAAATGCTGGGTTAAAAACAACCCAAGTTGGGTCGAAAATGGACAAACCCAGCAATTGGGTTGTTTT